>NW_026696711.1:0-77120 GCF_030435755.1 Ochotona princeps | reverse complement strand
GGCTGTGGCCCTGAAGTTGCCTGTGAATGTGGAGTTGGTGGCATGTGAAACCCGCATGTGGAGCATTCGTTTGTGTGGGATGCTCTACCAGGTTCATTCCTAGATAATGCACTCAGAGGGCACTAAGCATAGAGTGTGAAAACTGAGTTTCCTTGAGAGCTGCTTGGAAGCCTGATGGTGTGTGACGTTAGTGAGCCAAATGGAGTTGTTCTCCCACAAGAACCACTCGGCTGATTCTTCTTCAATATGCCCTTCACCAACATGCAGTGTTTCCTTGATTGAATTAGCTCTCACACCAATATTTGCGTCTAGAGCCTTTGCATTGAGGGCTATCTGAAAACGGCTGTGGCGCTGAAGTTGCCTGTGAATGTGGAGTTGGTGGCATGTGAAACCGGCATGTGGAGCATTCGTTTGTGTGGGATGCTCTACCAGGTTCATTCCTAGATAATGCACTCAATGGGCACTAAGCATAGAGTGTGAAAACTGCGTTTCCTTGAGAGCTGCTTGGAAGCCTGATGGTGTGTGACGTTAGTGAGCCAAATGGAGTTGTTCTCCCACAAGAACCACTCGGCTGATTCTTCTTCAATATGCCCTTCACCAACATGCACTGTTTCCTTGATTGAATTAGCTCTCACACCAATATTTGCGTCTAGAGCCTTTGCATTGAGGGCTATCTGAAAGTGGTTTTGGAGCTGAATTTGCCTGTGAATGTGGAGTTGGTGGCATGTGAAACCCGCATGTGGAGCATTCGTTTGTGTGGGATGCTCTACCAAGTTTCATTTCAGTCCTAGACACTCAAAGGGCATTAAGCATAGAGTGTGAAAACTGAGTTTCCTTGAGAGCTGCTTGGAAGCCTGATGGTGTGTGAAGTTAGTGAGCCAAATGGAGTTGTTCTCCCACAAGAACCACTCGGCTGATTCTTCTTCAATATGCCCTTCACCAACATGCAGTGTTTCCTTGATTGAATTAGCTCTCACACCAATATTTGCGTCTAGAGCCTTTGCATTGAGGGCTATCTGAAAACGGCTGTGGCGCTGAAGTTGCCTGTGAATGTGGAGTTGGTGGCATGTGAAACCCGCATGTGGAGCATTCGTTTGTGTGGGATGCTCTACCAGGTTCATTCCTAGATAATGCACTCAAGAGGCACTAAGCATAGAGTGTGAAAACTGAGTTTCCTTGAGAGCTGCTTGGAAGCCTGATGGTGTGTGAAGTTAGTGAGCCAAATGGAGTTGTTCTCCCACAAGAATCACTCGACTGATTCTTCTTCAATATGCCCTTCACCAACATGCAGTGTTTCCTTGATTGAATTAGCTCTCACACCAATATTTGCGTCTAGAGCCTTTGCATTGAGGGCTATCTGAAAACGGCTGTGGCGCTGAAGTTGCCTGTGAATGTGGAGTTGGTGGCATGTGAAACCCGCATGTGGAGCATTCGTTTGTGTGGGATGCTCTACCAGGTTCATTCCTAGATAATGCACTCAAGAGGCACTAAGCATAGAGTGTGAAAACTGAGTTTCCTTGAGAGCTGCTTGGAAGCCTGATGGTGTGTGAACTTAGTGAGCCAAATGGAGTTGTTCTCCCACAAGAATCACTCGACTGATTCTTCTTCAATATGCCCTTCACGAACATGCAGTGTTTCCTTGATTGAATTAGCTCTCACACCAATATTTGCACGTAGAGACTTTGCATTGAGAGCTATCTGAAAACGGCTGTGGCCCTGAAGTTGCCTGTGAATGTGGAGTTGGTGGCATGTGAAACCCGCATGTGGAGCATTCGTTTGTGTGGGATGCTCTACCAGGTTCATTCCTAGATAATGCACTCAAAGGGCACTAAGCATAGAGTGTGAAAACTGAGTTTCCTTGAGAGCTGCTTGGAAGCCTGATGGTGTGTGACGTTAGTGAGCCAAATGGAGTTGTTCTCCCACAAGAACCACTCGGCTGATTCTTCTTCAATATGCCCTTCACCAACATGCAGTGTTTCCTTGATTGAATTAGCTCTCACACCAATATTTGCGTCTAGAGCCTTTGCATTGAGGGCTATCTGAAAGTGGTTTTGGAGCTGAATTTGCCTGTGAATGTGGAGTTGGTGGCATGTGAAACCCGCATGTGGAGCATTCGTTTGTGTGGGATGCTCTACCAAGTTTCATTTCAGTCCTAGACACTCAAAGGGCACTAAGCATAGAGTGTGAAAACTGAGTTTCCTTGAGAGCTGCTTGGAAGCCTGATGGTGTGTGAAGTTAGTGAGCCAAATGGAGTTGTTCTCCCACAAGAACCACTCCGCTGATTCTTCTTCAATATGGCTTTCACCAACATGCAGTGTTTCCTTGATTGAATTAGCTCTCACACCAATATTTGCGTCTAGAGCCTTTGCATTGAGGGCTATCTGAAAACGGCTGTGGCGCTGAAGTTGCCTGTGAATGTGGAGTTGGTGGCATGTGAAACCCGCATGTGGAGCATTCGTTTGTGTGGGATGCTCTACCAGGTTCATTCCTAGAAAATGCACTCAAGAGGCACTAAGCATAGAGTGTGAAAACTGAGTTTCCTGGAGAGCTGCTTGGAAGGCTGATGCTGTGTGAACTTAGTGAGCCAAATGGAGTTGTTCTCCCACAAGAATCACTCGACTGATTCTTCTTCAATATGCCCTTCACCAACATGCAGTGTTTCCTTGATTGAATTAGCTCTCACACCAATATTTGCACGTAGAGACTTTGCATTGAGGGCTATCTGAAAACGGCTGTGGCGTTGAAGTTGCCTGTGAATGTGGAGTTGGTGGCATGTGAAACCCGCATGTGGAGCATTCGTTTGTGTGGGATGCTCTACCAGGTTCATTCCTAGATAATGCACTCAAGAGGCACTAAGCATAGAGTGTGAAAACTGAGTTTCCTTGAGAGCTGCTTGGAAGCCTGATGGTGTGTGAAGTTAGTGAGCCAAATGGAGTTGTTCTCCCACAAGAATCACTCGACTGATTCTTCTTCAATATGCCCTTCACAAACATGCAGTGTTTCCTTGATTGAATTAGCTCTCACACCAATATTTGCACGTAGAGACTTTGCATTGAGAGCTATCTGAAAACGGCTGTGGCGCTGAAGTTGCCTGTGAATGTGGAGTTGGTGGCATGTGAAACCCGCATGTGGAGCATTCGTTTGTGTGGGATGCTCTAACAAGTTTCATTTCAGTCCTAGACACTCAAAGGGCACTAAGCATAGAGTGTGAAAACTGAGTTTCCTTGAGAGCTGCTTGGAAGCCTGATGGTGTGTGAACTTAGTGAGCCAAATGGAGTTGTTCTCCCACAAGAATCACTCGACTGATTCTTCTTCAATATGCCCTTCACCAACATGCAGTGTTTCCTTGATTGAATTAGCTCTCACACCAATATTTGCACGTAGAGACTTTGCATTGAGGGCTATCTGAAAACGGCTGTGGCGTTGAAGTTGCCTGTGAATGTGGAGTTGGTGGCATGTGAAACCCGCATGTGGAGCATTCGTTTGTGTGGGATGCTCTACCAGGTTCATTCCTAGATAATGCACTCAAGAGGCACTAAGCATAGAGTGTGAAAACTGAGTTTCCTTGAGAGCTGCTTGGAAGCCTGATGGTGTGTGAAGTTAGTGAGCCAAATGGAGTTGTTCTCCCACAAGAATCACTCGACTGATTCTTCTTCAATATGCCCTTCACAAACATGCAGTGTTTCCTTGATTGAATTAGCTCTCACACCAATATTTGCACGTAGAGACTTTGCATTGAGAGCTATCTGAAAACGGCTGTGGCGCTGAAGTTGCCTGTGAATGTGGAGTTGGTGGCATGTGAAACCCGCATGTGGAGCATTCGTTTGTGTGGGATGCTCTAACAAGTTTCATTTCAGTCCTAGACACTCAAAGGGCACTAAGCATAGAGTGTGAAAACTGAGTTTCCTTGAGAGCTGCTTGGAAGCCTGATGGTGTGTGAACTTAGTGAGCCAAATGGAGTTGTTCTCCCACAAGAATCACTCGACTGATTCTTCTTCAATATGCCCTTCACCAACATGCAGTGTTTCCTTGATTGAATTAGCTCTCACACAAATATTTGCACGTAGAGACTTTGCATTGAGGGCTAACTGAAAACGGCTGTGGCGCTGAAGTTGCCTGTGAATGTGGAGTTGGTGGCATGTGAAACCCGCATGTGGAGCATTCGTTTGTGTGGGATGCTCTACCAGGTTCATTCCTAGATAATGCACTCAAGAGGCACTAAGCATAGAGTGTGAAAACTGAGTTTCCTTGAGAGCTGCTTGGAAGCCTGATGGTGTGTGAAGTTAGTGAGCCAAATGGAGTTGTTCTCCCACAAGAATCACTCGACTGATTCTTCTTCAATATGCCCTTCACCAACATGCAGTGTTTCCTTGATTGAATTAGCTCTCACACCAATATTTGCGTCTAGAGACTTTGCATTGAGAGCTATCTGAAAACGGCTGTGGCCCTGAAGTTGCCTGTGAATGTGGAGTTGGTGGCATGTGAAACCCGCATGTGGAGCATTCGTTTGTGTGGGATGCTCTACCAGGTTCATTCCTAGATAATGCACTCAAAGGGCACTAAGCATAGAGTGTGAAAACTGAGTTTCCTTGAGAGCTGCTTGGAAGCCTGATGTTGTGTGAAGTTAGTGAGACAAATGGAGTTGTTCTCCCACAAGAACCACTCCGCTGATTCTTTTTCAATATGCCCTTCACCAACATGCAGTGTTTCCTAGATTGAATTAGCTCTCACACCAATATTTGCGTCTAGAGCCTTTGCATTGAGGGCTATCTGAAAACGGCTGTGGCGCTGAAGTTGCCTGTGAATGTGGAGTTGGTGGCATGTGAAACCCGCATGTGGAGCATTCGTTTGTGTTGGATGCTCACCAAGCTTCATTTCAGTCCTAGACACTCAAAGGGCACTAAGCATAGAGTGTGAAAACTGAGTTTCCTTGAGAGCTGCTTGAAAGCCTGATGGTGTGTGAAGTTAGTGAGCCAAATGGAGTTGTTCTCCCACAAGAATCACTCGGCTGATTCTTCTTCAATATTCCCTTCACCAACATGCAGTGTTTCCTTGATTGAATTAGCTCTCACACCAATATTTGCGTCTAGAGCCTTTGCATTGAGGGCTATCTGAAAACGGCTGTGGCGCTGAAGTTGCCTGTGAATGTGGAGTTGGTGGCATGTGAAACCCGCATGTGGAGCATTCGTTTGTGTGGGATGCTCTACCAGGTTCATTCCTAGATAATGCACTCAAAGGGCACTAAGCATAGAGTGTGAAAACTGAGTTTCTTTGAGAGTTGCTTGGAAACCTGAGGGTGTGTGAAGTTAGTGAGCCAAATGGAGTTGTTCTCCCACAGGAACCACTCGGCTGATTCTTCCTCAATATGCCCTTCACCAACATGCAGTGTTTCCTTGATGAATTAGCTCTCACACCAATATTTGCGTCTAGAGCCTTTGCATTGAGGGCTATCTGAAAGTGGTTTTGGCGCTGAAGTTGCCTGTGAATGTGGAGTTGGTGGCATGTGAAACCCGCATGTGGAGCATTCGTTTGTGTGGGATGCTCTACCAGGTTCATTCCTAGATAATGCACTCAAAGGGCACTAAGCATAGAGTGTGAAAACTGAGTTTCTTTGAGAGTTGCTTGGAAACCTGAGGGTGTGTGAAGTTAGTGAGCCAAATGGAGTTGTTCTCCCACAGGAACCACTCGGCTGATTCTTCCTCAATATGCCCTTCACCAACATGCAGTGTTTCCTTGATGAATTAGCTCTCACACCAATATTTGCGTCTAGAGCCTTTGCATTGAGGGCTATCTGAAAGTGGTTTTGGCGCTGAAGTTGCCTGTGAATGTGGAGTTGGTGGCATGTGAAACCCGCATGTGGAGCATTCGTTTGTGTGGGATGCTCTACCAAGTTTCATTTCAGTCCTAGACACGCAAAGGGCACTAAGCATAGAGTGTGAAAACTGAGTTTCCTTGAGAGCTGCTTGGAAGCCTGATGGTGTGTGAAGTTAGTGAGACAAATGGAGTTGTTCTCCCACAAGAACCACTCGGCTGATTCTTCTTCAATATGCCCTTCACCACCATGCAGTGTTTCCTTGATTGAATTAGCTCTCACACCAATATTTGCGTCTAGAGCCTTTGCATTGAGGGCTATCTGAAAACGGCTGTGGCGCTGAAGTTGCCTGTGAATGTGGAGTTGGTGGCATGTGAAACCCGCATGTGGAGCTTTCGTTTGTGTGGGATAATCTACCAGGTTCATTCCTAGATAATGCACTCAAAGGGCACTAAGCATAGAGTGTGAAAACTGAGTTTCCTTGAGAGCTGCTTGGAAGCCTGATGGTGTGTGAACTTAGTGAGCCAAATGGAGTTGTTCTCCCACAAGAATCACTCGACTGATTCTTCTTCAATATGCCCTTCACCAACATGCAGTGTTTCCTTGATTGAATTAGCTCTCACACCAATATTTGCGTCTAGAGCCTTTGCATTGAGGGCTATCTGAAAACGGCTGTGGCGCTGAAGTTGCCTGTGAATGTGGAGTTGGTGGCATGTGAAACCCGCATGTGGAGCATTCGTTTGTGTGGGATGCTCTACCAGGTTCATTCCTAGATAATGCACTCACAGGGCACTAAGCATAGAGTGTGAAAACTGAGTTTCCTTGAGAGCTGCTTGGAAGCCTGGTGGTGTGTGAAGTTAGTGAGCCAAATGGAGTTGTTCTCCCACAAGAATCACTCGACTGATTCTTCTTCAATATGCCCTTCACCAACATGCAGTGTTTCCTTGATTGAATTAGCTCTCACACCAATATTTGCACGTAGAGACTTTGCATTGAGAGCTATCTGAAAACGGCTGTGGCCCTGAAGTTGCCTGTGAATGTGGAGTTGGTGGCATGTGAAACCCGCATGTGGAGCATTCGTTTGTGTGGGATGCTCTACCAGGTTCATTCCTAGATAATGCACTCAGAGGGCACTAAGCATAGAGTGTGAAAACTGAGTTTCCTTGAGAGCTGCTTGGAAGCCTGATGGTGTGTGACGTTAGTGAGCCAAATGGAGTTGTTCTCCCACAAGAACCACTCGGCTGATTCTTCTTCAATATGGCCTTCACCAACATGCAGTGTTTCCTTGATTGAATTAGCTCTCACACCAATATTTGCGTCTAGAGCCTTTGCATTGAGGGCTATCTGAAAACGGCTGTGGCGCTGAAGTTGCCTGTGAATGTGGAGTTGGTGGCATGTGAAACCGGCATGTGGAGCATTCGTTTGTGTGGGATGCTCTACCAGGTTCATTCCTAGATAATGCACTCAATGGACACTAAGCATAGAGTGTGAAAACTGCGTTTCCTTGAGAGCTGCTTGGAAGCCTGATGGTGTGTGACGTTAGTGAGCCAAATGGAGTTGTTCTCCCACAAGAACCACTCAGCTGATTCTTCTTCAATATGCCCTTCACCAACATGCAGTGTTTCCTTGATTGAATTAGCTCTCACACCAATATTTGCGTCTAGAGCCTTTGCATTGAGGGCTATCTGAAAGTGGTTTTGGAGCTGAATTTGCCTGTGAATGTGGAGTTGGTGGCATGTGAAACCCGCATGTGGAGCATTCGTTTGTGTGGGATGCTCTACCAAGTTTCATTTCAGTCCTAGACACTCAAAGGGCACTAAGCATAGAGTGTGAAAACTGAGTTTCCTTGAGAGCTGCTTGGAAGCCTGATGGTGTGTGAAGTTAGTGAGCCAAATGGAGTTGTTCTCCCACAAGAACCACTCGGCTGATTCTTCTTCAATATGCCCTTCACCAACATGCAGTGTTTCCTTGATTGAATTAGCTCTCACACCAATATTTGCACGTAGAGACTTTGCATTGAGGGCTAACTGAAAACGGCTGTGGCGCTGAAGTTGCCTGTGAATGTGGAGTTGGTGGCATGTGAAACCCGCATGTGGAGCATTCGTTTGTGTGGGATGCTCTACCAGGTTCATTCCTAGATAATGCACTCAAGAGGCACTAAGCATAGAGTGTGAAAACTGAGTTTCCTTGAGAGCTGCTTGGAAGCCTGATGGTGTGTGAACTTAGTGAGCCAAATGGAGTTGTTCTCCCACAAGAATCACTCGACTGATTCTTCTTCAATATGCCCTTCACCAACATGCAGTGTTTCCTTGATTGAATTAGCTCTCACACCAATATTTGCGTCTAGAGCCTTTGCATTGAGGGCTATCTGAAAACGGCTGTGGCGCTGAAGTTGCCTGTGAATGTGGAGTTGGTGGCATGTGAAACCCGCATGTGGAGCATTCGTTTGTGTGGGATGCTCTACCAGGTTCATTCCTAGATAATGCACTCAAGAGGCACTAAGCATAGAGTGTGAAAACTGAGTTTCCTTGAGAGCTGCTTGGAAGCCTGATGGTGTGTGAAGTTAGTGAGCCAAATGGAGTTGTTCTCCCACAAGAACCACTCGGCTGATTCTTCTTCAATATGCCCTTCACGAACATGCAGTGTTTCCTTGATTGAATTAGCTCTCACACCAATATTTGCACGTAGAGACTTTGCATTGAGAGCTATCTGAAAACGGCTGTGGCCCTGAAGTTGCCTGTGAATGTGGAGTTGGTGGCATGTGAAACCCGCATGTGGAGCATTCGTTTGTGTGGGATGCTCTACCAGGTTCATTCCTAGATAATGCACTCAAAGGGCACTAAGCATAGAGTGTGAAAACTGAGTTTCCTTGAGAGCTGCTTGGAAGCCTGATGGTGTGTGACGTTAGTGAGCCAAATGGAGTTGTTCTCCCACAAGAACCACTCGGCTGATTCTTCTTCAATATGCCCTTCACCAACATGCAGTGTTTCCTTGATTGAATTAGCTCTCACACCAATATTTGCGTCTAGAGCCTTTGCATTGAGGGCTATCTGAAAGTGGTTTTGGAGCTGAATTTGCCTGTGAATGTGGAGTTGGTGGCATGTGAAACCCGCATGTGGAGCATTCGTTTGTGTGGGATGCTCTACCAAGTTTCATTTCAGTCCTAGACACTCAAAGGGCACTAAGCATAGAGTGTGAAAACTGAGTTTCCTTGAGAGCTGCTTGGAAGCCTGATGGTGTGTGAAGTTAGTGAGCCAAATGGAGTTGTTCTCCCACAAGAACCACTCGGCTGATTCTTCTTCAATATGGCCTTCACCAACATGCAGTGTTTCCTTGATTGAATTAGCTCTCACACCAATATTTGCGTCTAGAGCCTTTGCATTGAGGGCTATCTGAAAACGGCTGTGGCGCTGAAGTTGCCTGTGAATGTGGAGTTGGTGGCATGTGAAACCCGCATGTGGAGCATTCGTTTGTGTGGGATGCTCTACCAGGTTCATTCCTAGAAAATGCACTCAAGAGGCACTAAGCATAGAGTGTGAAAACTGAGTTTCCTTGAGAGCTGCTTGGAAGGCTGATGCTGTGTGAACTTAGTGAGCCAAATGGAGTTGTTCTCCCACAAGAATCACTCGACTGATTCTTCTTCAATATGCCCTTCACCAACATGCAGTGTTTCCTTGATTGAATTAGCTCTCACACCAATATTTGCACGTAGAGCCTTTGCATTGAGGGCTATCTGAAAACGGCTGTGGCGCTGAAGTTGCCTGTGAATGTGGAGTTGGTGGCATGTGAAACCCGCATGTGGAGCATTCGTTTGTGTGGGATGCTCTACCAGGTTCATTCCTAGATAATGCACTCAAGAGGCACTAAGCATAGAGTGTGAAAACTGAGTTTCCTTGAGAGCTGCTTCGAAGCCTGATGGTGTGTGAAGTTAGTGAGCCAAATGGAGTTGTTCTCCCACAAGAATCACTCGACTGATTCTTCTTCAATATGCCCTTCACCAACATGCAGTGTTTCCTTGATTGAATTAGCTCTCACACCAATATTTGCGTCTAGAGCCTTTGCATTGAGGGCTATCTGAAAACGGCTGTGGCGCTGAAGTTGCCTGTGAATGTGGAGTTGGTGGCATGTGAAACCCGCATGTGGAGCATTCGTTTGTGTGGGATGCTCTACCAGGTTCATTCCTAGATAATGCACTCAAGAGGCACTAAGCATAGAGTGTGAAAACTGAGTTTCCTTGAGAGCTGCTTGGAAGCCTGATGGTGTGTGAACTTAGTGAGCCAAATGGAGTTGTTCTCCCACAAGAATCACTCGACTGATTCTTCTTCAATATGCCCTTCACCAACATGCAGTGTTTCCTTGATTGAATTAGCTCTCACACCAATATTTGCACGTAGAGACTTTGCATTGAGGGCTATCTGAAAGTGGTTTTGGAGCTGAATTTGCCTGTGAATGTGGAGTTGGTGGCATGTGAAACCCGCATGTGGAGCATTCGTTTGTGTGGGATGCTCTACCAGGTTCATTCCTAGATAATGCACTCAAGAGGCACTAAGCATAGAGTGTGAAAACTGAGTTTCCTTGAGAGCTGCTTGGAAGCCTGGTGGTGTGTGAAGTTAGTGAGCCAAATGGAGTTGTTCTCCCACAAGAATCACTCGACTGATTCTTCTTCAATATGCCCTTCACCAACATGCAGTGTTTCCTTGATTGAATTAGCTCTCACACCAATATTTGCACGTAGAGACTTTGCATTGAGAGCTATCTGAAAACGGCTGTGGCCCTGAAGTTGCCTGTGAATGTGGAGTTGGTGGCATGTGAAACCCGCATGTGGAGCATTCGTTTGTGTGGGATGCTCTACCAGGTTCATTCCTAGATAATGCACTCAAAGGGCACTAAGCATAGAGTGTGAAAACTGAGTTTCCTTGAGAGCTGCTTGGAAGCCTGATGGTGTGTGACGTTAGTGAGCCAAATGGAGTTGTTCTCCCACAAGAACCACTCGGCTGATTCTTCTTCAATATGCCCTTCACCAACATGCAGTGTTTCCTTGATTGAATTAGCTCTCACACCAATATTTGCGTCTAGAGCCTTTGCATTGAGGGCTATCTGAAAACGGCTGTGGCGCTGAAGTTGCCTGTGAATGTGGAGTTGGTGGCATGTGAAACCGGCATGTGGAGCATTCGTTTGTGTGGGATGCTCTACCAGGTTCATTCCTAGATAATGCACTCAATGGGCACTAAGCATAGAGTGTGAAAACTGCGTTTCCTTGAGAGCTGCTTGGAAGCCTGATGGTGTGTGACGTTAGTGAGCCAAATGGAGTTGTTCTCCCACAAGAACCACTCGGCTGATTCTTCTTCAATATGCCCTTCACCAACATGCACTGTTTCCTTGATTGAATTAGCTCTCACACCAATATTTGCGTCTAGAGCCTTTGCATTGAGGGCTATCTGAAAGTGGTTTTGGAGCTGAATTTGCCTGTGAATGTGGAGTTGGTGGCATGTGAAACCCGCATGTGGAGCATTCGTTTGTGTGGGATGCTCTACCAAGTTTCATTTCAGTCCTAGACACTCAAAGGGCATTAAGCATAGAGTGTGAAAACTGAGTTTCCTTGAGAGCTGCTTGGAAGCCTGATGGTGTGTGAAGTTAGTGAGCCAAATGGAGTTGTTCTCCCACAAGAACCACTCGGCTGATTCTTCTTCAATATGCCCTTCACCAACATGCAGTGTTTCCTTGATTGAATTAGCTCTCACACCAATATTTGCGTCTAGAGCCTTTGCATTGAGGGCTATCTGAAAACGGCTGTGGCGCTGAAGTTGCCTGTGAATGTGGAGTTGGTGGCATGTGAAACCCGCATGTGGAGCATTCGTTTGTGTGGGATGCTCTACCAGGTTCATTCCTAGATAATGCACTCAAGAGGCACTAAGCATAGAGTGTGAAAACTGAGTTTCCTTGAGAGCTGCTTGGAAGCCTGATGGTGTGTGAAGTTAGTGAGCCAAATGGAGTTGTTCTCCCACAAGAATCACTCGACTGATTCTTCTTCAATATGCCCTTCACCAACATGCAGTGTTTCCTTGATTGAATTAGCTCTCACACCAATATTTGCGTCTAGAGCCTTTGCATTGAGGGCTATCTGAAAACGGCTGTGGCGCTGAAGTTGCCTGTGAATGTGGAGTTGGTGGCATGTGAAACCCGCATGTGGAGCATTCGTTTGTGTGGGATGCTCTACCAGGTTCATTCCTAGATAATGCACTCAAGAGGCACTAAGCATAGAGTGTGAAAACTGAGTTTCCTTGAGAGCTGCTTGGAAGCCTGATGGTGTGTGAACTTAGTGAGCCAAATGGAGTTGTTCTCCCACAAGAATCACTCGACTGATTCTTCTTCAATATGCCCTTCACGAACATGCAGTGTTTCCTTGATTGAATTAGCTCTCACACCAATATTTGCACGTAGAGACTTTGCATTGAGAGCTATCTGAAAACGGCTGTGGCCCTGAAGTTGCCTGTGAATGTGGAGTTGGTGGCATGTGAAACCCGCATGTGGAGCATTCGTTTGTGTGGGATGCTCTACCAGGTTCATTCCTAGATAATGCACTCAAAGGGCACTAAGCATAGAGTGTGAAAACTGAGTTTCCTTGAGAGCTGCTTGGAAGCCTGATGGTGTGTGACGTTAGTGAGCCAAATGGAGTTGTTCTCCCACAAGAACCACTCGGCTGATTCTTCTTCAATATGCCCTTCACCAACATGCAGTGTTTCCTTGATTGAATTAGCTCTCACACCAATATTTGCGTCTAGAGCCTTTGCATTGAGGGCTATCTGAAAGTGGTTTTGGAGCTGAATTTGCCTGTGAATGTGGAGTTGGTGGCATGTGAAACCCGCATGTGGAGCATTCGTTTGTGTGGGATGCTCTACCAAGTTTCATTTCAGTCCTAGACACTCAAAGGGCACTAAGCATAGAGTGTGAAAACTGAGTTTCCTTGAGAGCTGCTTGGAAGCCTGATGGTGTGTGAAGTTAGTGAGCCAAATGGAGTTGTTCTCCCACAAGAACCACTCCGCTGATTCTTCTTCAATATGGCTTTCACCAACATGCAGTGTTTCCTTGATTGAATTAGCTCTCACACCAATATTTGCGTCTAGAGCCTTTGCATTGAGGGCTATCTGAAAACGGCTGTGGCGCTGAAGTTGCCTGTGAATGTGGAGTTGGTGGCATGTGAAACCCGCATGTGGAGCATTCGTTTGTGTGGGATGCTCTACCAGGTTCATTCCTAGAAAATGCACTCAAGAGGCACTAAGCATAGAGTGTGAAAACTGAGTTTCCTGGAGAGCTGCTTGGAAGGCTGATGCTGTGTGAACTTAGTGAGCCAAATGGAGTTGTTCTCCCACAAGAATCACTCGACTGATTCTTCTTCAATATGCCCTTCACCAACATGCAGTGTTTCCTTGATTGAATTAGCTCTCACACCAATATTTGCACGTAGAGACTTTGCATTGAGGGCTATCTGAAAACGGCTGTGGCGTTGAAGTTGCCTGTGAATGTGGAGTTGGTGGCATGTGAAACCCGCATGTGGAGCATTCGTTTGTGTGGGATGCTCTACCAGGTTCATTCCTAGATAATGCACTCAAGAGGCACTAAGCATAGAGTGTGAAAACTGAGTTTCCTTGAGAGCTGCTTGGAAGCCTGATGGTGTGTGAAGTTAGTGAGCCAAATGGAGTTGTTCTCCCACAAGAATCACTCGACTGATTCTTCTTCAATATGCCCTTCACAAACATGCAGTGTTTCCTTGATTGAATTAGCTCTCACACCAATATTTGCACGTAGAGACTTTGCATTGAGAGCTATCTGAAAACGGCTGTGGCGCTGAAGTTGCCTGTGAATGTGGAGTTGGTGGCATGTGAAACCCGCATGTGGAGCATTCGTTTGTGTGGGATGCTCTACCAGGTTCATTCCTAGATAATGCACTCAAAGGGCACTAAGCATAGAGTGTGAAAACTGAGTTTCCTTGAGAGCTGCTTGGAAGCCTGATGGTGTGTGACGTTAGTGAGCCAAATGGAGTTGTTCTCCCACAAGAACCACTCGGCTGATTCTTCTTCAATATGCCCTTCACCAACATGCAGTGTTTCCTTGATTGAATTAGCTCTCACACCAATATTTGCGTCTAGAGCCTTTGCATTGAGGGCTATCTGAAAGTGGTTTTGGAGCTGAATTTGCCTGTGAATGTGGAGTTGGTGGCATGTGAAACCCGCATGTGGAGCATTCGTTTGTGTGGGATGCTCTACCAAGTTTCATTTCAGTCCTAGACACTCAAAGGGCACTAAGCATAGAGTGTGAAAACTGAGTTTCCTTGAGAGCTGCTTTGAAGCCTGATGGTGTGTGAAGTTAGTGAGCCAAATGGAGTTGTTCTCCCACAAGAACCACTCGGCTGATTCTTCTTCAATATGCCCTTCACCAACATGCAGTGTTTCCTTGATTGAATTAGCTCTCACACCAATATTTGCGTCTAGAGCCTTTGCATTGAGGGCTATCTGAAAACGGCTGTGGCGCTGAAGTTGCCTGTGAATGTGGAGTTGGTGGCATGTGAAACCCGCATGTGGAGCATTCGTTTGTGTGGGATGCTCTACCAGGTTCATTCCTAGAAAATGCACTCAAGAGGCACTAAGCATAGAGTGTGAAAACTGAGTTTCCTTGAGAGCTGCTTGGAAGCCTGATGGTGTGTGAACTTAGTGAGCCAAATGGAGTTGTTCTCCCACAAGAATCACTCGACTGATTCTTCTTCAATATGCCCTTCACCAACATGCAGTGTTTCCTTGATTGAATTAGCTCTCACACCAATATTTGCACGTAGAGACTTTGCATTGAGGGCTATCTGAAAACGGCTGTGGCGCTGAAGTTGCCTGTGAATGTGGAGTTGGTGGCATGTGAAACCCGCATGTGGAGCATTCGTTTGTGTGGGATGCTCTACCAGGTTCATTCCTAGATAATGCACTCAAGAGGCACTAAGCATAGAGTGTGAAAACTGAGTTTCCTTGAGAGCTGCTTGGAAGCCTGATGGTGTGTGAAGTTAGTGAGCCAAATGGAGTTGTTCTCCCACAAGAATCACTCGACTGATTCTTCTTCAATGTGCCCTTCACGAACATGCAGTGTTTCCTTGATTGAATTAGCTCTCACACCAATATTTGCACGTAGAGACTTTGCATTGAGAGCTATCTGAAAACGGCTGTGGCCCTGAAGTTGCCTGTGAATGTGGAGTTGGTGGCATGTGAAACCCGCATGTGGAGCATTCGTTTGTGTGGGATGCTCTACCAGGTTCATTCCTAGATAATGCACTCAAAGGGCACTAAGCATAGAGTGTGAAAACTGAGTTTCCTTGAGAGCTGCTTGGAAGCCTGATGTTGTGTGAAGTCAGTGAGACAAATGGAGTTGTTCTCCCACAAGAACCACTCCGCTGATTCTTCTTCAATATGCCCTTCACCAACATGCAGTGTTTCCTTGATTGAATTAGCTCTCACACCAATATTTGCGTCTAGCGCCTTTGCATTGAGGGCTATCTGAAAACGGCTGTGGCGCTGAAGTTGCCTGTGAATGTGGAGTTGGTGGCATGTGAAACCCGCATGTGGAGCATTCGTTTGTGTTGGATGCTCACCAAGCTTCATTTCAGTCCTAGACACTCAAAGGGCACTAAGCATAGAGTGTGAAAACTGAGTTTCCTTGAGAGCTGCTTGAAAGCCTGATGGTGTGTGAAGTTAGTGAGCCAAATGGAGTTGTTCTCCCACAAGAATCACTCGGCTTATTCTTCTTCAATATGCCCTTCACCAACATGCAGTGTTTCCTTGATTGAATTAGCTCTCACACCAATATTTGCGTCTAGAGCCTTTGCATTGAGGGCTATCTGAAAACGGCTGTGGCGCTGAAGTTGCCTGTGAATGTGGAGTTGGTGGCATGTGAAACCCGCATGTGGAGCATTCGTTTGTGTGGGATGCTCTACCAGGTTCATTCCTAGATAATGCACTCAAAGGGCACTAAGCATAGAGTGTGAAAACTGAGTTTCTTTGAGAGTTGCTTGGAAACCTGAGGGTGTGTGAAGTTAGTGAGCCAAATGGAGTTGTTCTCCCACAGGAACCACTCGGCTGATTCTTCCTCAATATGCCCTTCACCAACATGCAGTGTTTCCTTGATTGAATTAGCTCTCACACCAATATTTGCGTCTAGAGCCTTTGCATTGAGGGCTATCTGAAAGTGGTTTTGGCGCTGAAGTTGCCTGTGAATGTGGAGTTGGTGGCATGTGAAACCCGCATGTGGAGCATTCGTTTGTGTGGGATGCTCTACCAAGTTTCATTTCAGTCCTAGACACGCAAAGGGCACTAAGCATAGAGTGTGAAAACTGAGTTTCCTTGAGAGCTGCTTGGAAGCCTGATGGTGTGTGAAGTTAGTGAGACAAATGGATTTGTTCTCCCACAAGAACCACTCGGCTGATTCTTCTTCAATATGCCCTTCACCACCATGCAGTGTTTCCTTGATTGAATTAGCTCTCACACCAATATTTGCGTCTAGAGCCTTTGCATTGAGGGCTATCTGAAAACGGCTGTGGCGCTGAAGTTGCCTGTGAATGTGGAGTTGGTGGCATGTGAAACCCGCATGTGGAGCATTCGTTTGTGTGGGATGCTCTACCAGGTTCATTCCTAGATAATGCACTCAAGAGGCACTAAGCATAGAGTGTGAAAACTGAGTTTCCTTGAGAGCTGCTTGTAAGCCTGATGGTGTGTGAACTTAGTGAGCCAAATGGAGTTGTTCTCCCACAAGAATCACTCGACTGATTCTTCTTCAATATGCCCTTCACCAACATGCAGTGTTTCCTTGATTGAATTAGCTCTCACACCAATATTTGCGTCTAGAGCCTTTGCATTGAGGGCTATCTGAAAACGGCTGTGGCGCTGAAGTTGCCTGTGAATGTGGAGTTGGTGGCATGTGAAACCCGCATGTGGAGCATTCGTTTGTGTGGGATGCTCTACCAGGTTCATTCCTAGATAATGCACTCAAGAGGCACTAAGCATAGAGTGTGAAAACTGAGTTTCCTTGAGAGCTGCTTGGAAGCCTGGTGGTGTGTGAAGTTAGTGAGCCAAATGGAGTTGTTCTCCCACAAGAATCACTCGACTGATTCTTCTTCAATATGCCCTTCACCAACATGCAGTGTTTCCTTGATTGAATTAGCTCTCACACCAATATTTGCACGTAGAGACTTTGCATTGAGAGCTATCTGAAAACGGCTGTGGCGCTGAAGTTGCCTGTGAATGTGGAGTTGGTGGCATGTGAATCCCGCATGTGGAGCATTCGTTTGTGTTGGAAGCTCACCAAGCTTCATTTCAGTCCTAGACACTCAAAGGGCACTAAGCATAGAGTGTGAAAACTGAGTTTCCTTGAGAGCTGCTTGGAAGCCTGATGGTGTGTGAAGTTAGTGAGCCAAATGGAGTTGTTTTCCCACAAGAACCACTCGGCTGATTCTTCTTCAATATGCCCTTCACCAACATGCAGTGTTTCCTTGATTGAATTAGCTCTCACACCAATATTTGCTTCTAGAGCCTTTGCATTGAGGGCTATCTGTAAGTGGTTTTGGCGCTGAAGTTGCCTGTGAATGTGGAGTTGGTGGCATGTGAAACCCGCATGTGGAGCATTCGTTTGTGTGGGATGCTCTACCAGGTTCATTCCTAGATAATGCACTCAAAGGGCACTAAGCATAGAGTGTGAAAACTGAGTTTCCTTGAGAGCTGCTTGGAAGCCTGATGGTGTGTGAAGTTAGTGAGCCAAATGGAGTTGTTCTCCCACAAGAACCACTCGGCTGATTCTTCTTCAATATGCCCTTCACCAACATGCAGTGTTTCCTTGATTGAATTAGCTCTCACACCAATATTTGCGTCTAGAGCCTTTGCATTGAGGGCTATCTGAAAACGGCTGTGGCGCTGAAGTTGCCTGTGAATGTGGAGTTGGTGGCATGTGAAACCCGCATGTGGAGCATTCGTTTGTGTGGGATGCTCTACCAGGTTCATTCCTAGAAAATGCACTCAAGAGGCACTAAGCATAGAGTGTGAAAACTGAGTTTCCTTGAGAGCTGCTTGGAAGCCTGATGGTGTGTGAAGTTAGTGAGCCAAATGGAGTTGTTCTCCCACAAGAATCACTCGACTGATTCTTCTTCAATATGCCCTTCACCAACATGCAGTGTTTCCTTGATTGAATTAGCTCTCACACCAATATTTGCACGTAGAGACTTTGCATTGAGGGCTATCTGAAAACGGCTGTGGCGCTGAAGTTGCCTGTGAATGTGGAGTTGGTGGCATGTGAAACCCGCATGTGGAGCATTCGTTTGTGTGGGATGCTCTACCAGGTTCATTCCTAGATAATGCACTCAAGAGGCACTAAGCATAGAGTGTGAAAACTGAGTTTCCTTGAGAGCTGCTTGGAAGCCTGATGGTGTGTGAAGTTAGTGAGCCAAATGGAGTTGTTCTCCCACAAGAATCACTCGACTGATTCTTCTTCAATGTGCCCTTCACGAACATGCAGTGTTTCCTTGATTGAATTAGCTCTCACACCAATATTTGCACGTAGAGACTTTGCATTGAGAGCTATCTGAAAACGGCTGTGGCCCTGAAGTTGCCTGTGAATGTGGAGTTGGTGGCATGTGAAACCCGCATGTGGAGCATTCGTTTGTGTGGGATGCTCTACCAGGTTCATTCCTAGATAATGCACTCAAAGGGCACTAAGCATAGAGTGTGAAAACTGAGTTTCCTTGAGAGCTGCTTGGAAGCCTGATGTTGTGTGAAGTCAGTGAGACAAATGGAGTTGTTCTCCCACAAGAACCACTCCGCTGATTCTTCTTCAATATGCCCTTCACCAACATGCAGTGTTTCCTTGATTGAATTAGCTCTCACACCAATATTTGCGTCTAGCGCCTTTGCATTGAGGGCTATCTGAAAACGGCTGTGGCGCTGAAGTTGCCTGTGAATGTGGAGTTGGTGGCATGTGAAACCCGCATGTGGAGCATTCGTTTGTGTTGGATGCTCACCAAGCTTCATTTCAGTCCTAGACACTCAAAGGGCACTAAGCATAGAGTGTGAAAACTGAGTTTCCTTGAGAGCTGCTTGAAAGCCTGATGGTGTGTGAAGTTAGTGAGCCAAATGGAGTTGTTCTCCCACAAGAATCACTCGGCTGATTCTTCTTCAATATGCCCTTCACCAACATGCAGTGTTTCCTTGATTGAATTAGCTCTCACACCAATATTTGCGTCTAGAGCCTTTGCATTGAGGGCTATCTGAAAACGGCTGTGGCGCTGAAGTTGCCTGTGAATGTGGAGTTGGTGGCATGTGAAACCCGCATGTGGAGCATTCGTTTGTGTGGGATGCTCTACCAGGTTCATTCCTAGATAATGCACTCAAAGGGCACTAAGCATAGAGTGTGAAAACTGAGTTTCTTTGAGAGTTGCTTGGAAACCTGAGGGTGTGTGAAGTTAGTGAGCCAAATGGAGTTGTTCTCCCACAGGAACCACTCGGCTGATTCTTCCTCAATATGCCCTTCACCAACATGCAGTGTTTCCTTGATTGAATTAGCTCTCACACCAATATTTGCGTCTAGAGCCTTTGCATTGAGGGCTATCTGAAAGTGGTTTTGGCGCTGAAGTTGCCTGTGAATGTGGAGTTGGTGGCATGTGAAACCCGCATGTGGAGCATTCGTTTGTGTGGGATGCTCTACCAAGTTTCATTTCAGTCCTAGACACGCAAAGGGCACTAAGCATAGAGTGTGAAAACTGAGTTTCCTTGAGAGCTGCTTGGAAGCCTGATGGTGTGTGAAGTTAGTGAGACAAATGGATTTGTTCTCCCACAAGAACCACTCGGCTGATTCTTCTTCAATATGCCCTTCACCACCATGCAGTGTTTCCTTGATTGAATTAGCTCTCACACCAATATTTGCGTCTAGAGCCTTTGCATTGAGGGCTATCTGAAAACGGCTGTGGCGCTGAAGTTGCCTGTGAATGTGGAGTTGGTGGCATGTGAAACCCGCATGTGGAGCATTCGTTTGTGTGGGATGCTCTACCAGGTTCATTCCTAGATAATGCACTCAAGAGGCACTAAGCATAGAGTGTGAAAACTGAGTTTCCTTGAGAGCTGCTTGTAAGCCTGATGGTGTGTGAACTTAGTGAGCCAAATGGAGTTGTTCTCCCACAAGAATCACTCGACTGATTCTTCTTCAATATGCCCTTCACCAACATGCAGTGTTTCCTTGATTGAATTAGCTCTCACACCAATATTTGCGTCTAGAGCCTTTGCATTGAGGGCTATCTGAAAACGGCTGTGGCGCTGAAGTTGCCTGTGAATGTGGAGTTGGTGGCATGTGAAACCCGCATGTGGAGCATTCGTTTGTGTGGGATGCTCTACCAGGTTCATTCCTAGATAATGCACTCAAGAGGCACTAAGCATAGAGTGTGAAAACTGAGTTTCCTTGAGAGCTGCTTGGAAGCCTGGTGGTGTGTGAAGTTAGTGAGCCAAATGGAGTTGTTCTCCCACAAGAATCACTCGACTGATTCTTCTTCAATATGCCCTTCACCAACATGCAGTGTTTCCTTGATTGAATTAGCTCTCACACCAATATTTGCACGTAGAGACTTTGCATTGAGAGCTATCTGAAAACGGCTGTGGCGCTGAAGTTGCCTGTGAATGTGGAGTTGGTGGCATGTGAATCCCGCATGTGGAGCATTCGTTTGTGTTGGATGCTCACCAAGCTTCATTTCAGTCCTAGATACTCAAAGGGCACTAAGCATAGAGTGTGAAAACTGAGTTTCCTTGAGAGCTGCTTGGAAGCCTGAGGGTGTGTGAAGTTAGTGAGCCAAATGGAGTTGTTCTCCCACAAGAACCACTCGGCTGATTCTTCTTCAATATGCCCTTCACCAACATGCAGTGTTTCCTTGATTGAATTAGCTCTCACACCAATATTTGCTTCTAGAGCCTTTGCATTGAGGGCTATCTGTAAGTGGTTTTGGCGCTGAAGTTGCCTGTGAATGTGGAGTTGGTGGCATGTGAAACCCGCATGTGGAGCATTCGTTTGTGTGGGATGCTCTACCAGGTTCATTCCTAGATAATGCACTCAAAGGGCACTAAGCATAGAGTGTGAAAACTGAGTTTCCTTGAGAGCTGCTTGGAAGCCTGATGGTGTGTGAAGTTAGTGAGCCAAATGGAGTTGTTCTCCCACAAGAACCACTCGGCTGATTCTTCTTCAATATGCCCTTCACCAACATGCAGTGTTTCCTTGATTGAATTAGCTCTCACACCAATATTTGCGTCTAGAGCCTTTGCATTGAGGGCTATCTGAAAATGGTTTTGCCGCTGAAGTTGCCTGTGAATGTGGAGTTGGTGGCATGTGAAACCCGCATGTGGAGCATTCGTTTGTGTGGGATGCTCACCAAGCTTCATTTCAGTCCTAGACACTCAAAGGGCACTAAGCATAGAGTGTGAAAACTGAGTTTCCTTGAGAGCTGCTTGGAAGCCTGATGGTGTGTGAAGTTAGTGAGCTAAATGGAGTTGTTCTCCCACAAGAACCACTCGGCTGATTCTTCTTCAATATGCCCTTCACCAACATGCAGTGTTTCCTTGATTGAATTAGCTCTCACACCAATATTTGCGTCTAGAGCCTTTGCATTGAGGGCTATCTGAAAGTGGTTTTGGCGCTGAAGTTGTCTTTGAATGTGGAGTTTGTGGCATGTGAAACCCGCATGTGGAGCATTCGTTTGTGTGGGATGCTCTACCAGGTTCATTCCTAGATAATGCACTCAAAGGGCACTAAGCATAGAGTGTGAAAACTGAGTTACCTTGAGAGCTGCTTGGAAGCCTGATGGTGTGTGAAGTTAGTGAGCCAAATGGAGTTGTTCTCCCACAAGAACCACTCGGCTGATTCTTCTTCAATATGCCCTTCACCAACATGCAGTGTTTCCTTGATTGAATTAGCTCTCACACCAATATTTGCGTCTAGAGCCTTTGCATTGAGGGCTATCTGAAAGTGGTTTTGGCGCTGAAGTTGCCTGTGAATGTGGAGTTGGTGGCATGTGAAACCCGCATGTGGAGCATTCGTTTGTGTGGGATGCTCACCAAGCTTCATTTCAGTCCTAGGCACTAAAGGGCACTAAGCATAGAGTGTGAAAACTGAGTTTCCTTGAGAGCTGCTTGGAAGCCTGATGGTGTGTGAAGTTAGTGAGCCAAATGGAGTTGTTCTCCCACAAGAACCACTCGGCTTATTCTTCTTCAATATGCCCTTCACCAACATGCCGTGTTTCCTTGATTGAATTAGCTCTCACACCAATATTTGCGTCTAGAGCCTTTGCAGTGAGGGCTATCTGCAAATGTCTGTGGCGCTGAAGTTGCCTGTGAATGTGGAGTTGGTGGCATGCGAAACCCGCATGTGGAGCATTCGTTTGTGTGGGATGCTCTACCAAGCTTCATTTCAGTCCTAGGCACCAAAGGGCACTAAGCATAGAGTGTGAAAACTGAGTTTCCTTGAGAGCTGCTTGGAAGCCTGATGGTTGTGAAGTTATTGAGCCAAATGGAGTTGTTCTCCCACAAGAATCACTCGGCTGATTCTTCTTCAATATGCCCTTCACCAACATGCAGTGTTTCCTTGATTGAATTAGCTCTCACACCAATATTTGCATGTAGAGACTTTGCATTGAGGGCTATCTGAAAACGTCTGTGGCGCTGAAGTTGCCTGTGAATGTGGAGTTGGTGGCATGTGAAACCCGCATGTGGAGCATTCGTTTGTGTGGGATGCTCTACCAGGTTCATTCCTAGGTAATGCACTCAAGAGGCACTAAGCATAGAGTGTGAAAACTGAGTTTCCTTGAGAGCTGCTTGGAAGCCTGATGGTGTGTGAACTTAGTGAGCCAAATGGAGTTGTTCTCCCACAAGAACCACTCGGCTGATTCTTCTTCAATATGCCCTTCACCAACATGCAGTGTTTCCTTGATTGAATTAGCTCTCACACCAATATTTGCGTCTAGAGCCTTTGCATTGAGGGCTATCTGAAAACGGCTGTGGCCCTGAAGTTGCCTGTGAATGTGGAGTTGGTGGCATGTGAAACCCGCATGTGGAGCATTCGTTTGTGTGGGATGCTCTACCAGGTTCATTCCTAGATAATGCACTCAAGAGACACTAAGCATAGAGTGTGAAAACTGAGTTTCCTTGAGAGCTGCTTGGAAGCCTGATGGTGTGTGAAGTTAGTGAGCCAAATGGAGTTGTTCTCCCACAAGAATCACTCGACTGATTCTTCTTCAATATGCCCTTCACCAACATGCAGTGTTTCCTTGATTGAATTAGCTCTCACACCAATATTTGCGTCTAGAGCCTTTGCATTGAGGGCTATCTGAAAGTGGTTTTGGCGCTGAAGTTGCCTGTGAATGTGGAGTTGGTGGCATGTGAAACCCGCATGTGGAGCATTCGTTTGTGTGGGATGCTCTACCAGGTTCATTCCTAGATAATGCACTCAATGGGCAGTAAGCATAGAGTGTGAAAACTGAGTTTCCTTGAGAGCTGCTTGGAAGCCTGATGGTGTGTGACGTTAGTGAGCCAAATGGAGTTGTTCTCCCACAAGAACCACTCGGCTGATTCTTCTTCAATATGCCCTTCACCAACATGCAGTGTTTCCTTGATTGAATTAGCTCTCACACCAATATTTGCGTCTAGAGCCTTTGCATTGAGGGCTATCTGAAAACGGCTGTGGCGCTGAAGTTGCCTGTGAATGTGGAGTTGGTGGCATGTGAAACCCGCATGTGGAGCATTCGTTTGTGTGGGATGCTCTACCAGGTTCATTCCTAGATAATGCACTCAAAGGGCACTAAGCATAGAGTGTGAAAACTGAGTTTCCTTGAGAGCTGCTTGGAAGCCTGATGGTGTGTGAAGTTAGTGAGCCAAATGGAGTTGTTCTCCCACAAGAACCACTCGGCTGATTCTTCTTCAATATGCCCTTCACCAACATGCAGTGTTTCCTTGATTGAATTAGCTCTCACACCAATATTTGCGTCTAGTGCCTTTGCATTGAGGGCTATCTGAAAGTGGTTTTGGAGCTGAAGTTGTCTGTGAATGTGGAGTTGGTGGCATGTGAAACCCGCATGTGGAGCATTCGTTTGTGTGGGATGCTCTACCAGGTTCATTCCTAGATAATGCACTCAAAGGACACTAAGCATAGAGTGTGAAAACTGAGTTTCCTTGAGAGCTGCTTGGAAGCCTGATGGTGTGTGAAGTTAGTGAGCCAAATGGAGTTGTTCTCCCACAAGAACCACTCGGCTTATTCTTCTTCAATATGCCCTTCACCAACATGCCGTGTTTCCTTGATTGAATTAGCTCTCACACCAATATTTGCGTCTAGAGCCTTTGCAGTGAGGGCTATCTGCAAATGTCTGTGGCGCTGAAGTTGCCTGTGAATGTGGAGTTGGTGGCATGCGAAACCCGCATGTGGAGCATTCGTTTGTGTGGGATGCTCTACCAAGCTTCATTTCAGTCCTAGGCACCAAAGGGCACTAAGCATAGAGTGTGAAAACTGAGTTTCCTTGAGAGCTGCTTGGAAGCCTGATGGTTGTGAAGTTATTTAGCCAAATGGAGTTGTTCTCCCACAAGAATCACTCGGCTGATTCTTCTTCAATATGCCCTTCACCAACATGCAGTGTTTCCTTGATTGAATTAGCTCTCACACCAATATTTGCATGTAGAGACTTTGCATTGAGGGCTATCTGAAAACGTCTGTGGCGCTGAAGTTGCCTGTGAATGTGGAGTTGGTGGCATGTGAAACCCGCATGTGGAGCATTCGTTTGTGTGGGATGCTCTACCAGGTTCATTCCTAGGTAATGCACTCAAGAGGCACTAAGCATAGAGTGTGAAAACTGAGTTTCCTTGAGAGCTGCTTGGAAGCCTGATGGTGTGTGAACTTAGTGAGCCAAATGGAGTTGTTCTCCCACAAGAATCACTCGACTGATTCTTCTTCAATATGCCCTTCACCAACATGCAGTGTTTCCTTGATTGAATTAGCTCTCACACCAATATTTGCGTCTAGAGCCTTTGCATTGAGGGCTATCTGAAAACGGCTGTGGCCCTGAAGTTGCCTGTGAATGTGGAGTTGGTGGCATGTGAAACCCGCATGTGGAGCATTCGTTTGTGTGGGATGCTCTACCAGGTTCATTCCTAGATAATGCACTCAAGAGACACTAAGCATAGAGTGTGAAAACTGAGTTTCCTTGAGAGCTGCTTGGAAGCCTGATGGTGTGTGAAGTTAGTGAGCCAAATGGAGTTGTTCTCCCACAAGAATCACTCGACTGATTCTTCTTCAATATGCCCTTCACCAACATGCAGTGTTTCCTTGATTGAATTAGCTCTCACACCAATATTTGCGTCTAGAGCCTTTGCATTGAGGGCTATCTGAAAGTGGTTTTGGCGCTGAAGTTGCCTGTGAATGTGGAGTTGGTGGCATGTGAAACCCGCATGTGGAGCATTCGTTTGTGTGGGATGCTCTACCAGGTTCATTCCTAGATAATGCACTCAATGGGCACTAAGCATAGAGTGTGAAAACTGAGTTTCCTTGAGAGCTGCTTGGAAGCCTGATGGTGTGTGACGTTAGTGAGCCAAATGGAGTTGTTCTCCCACAAGAACCACTCGGCTGATTCTTCTTCAATATGCCCTTCACCAACATGCAGTGTTTCCTTGATTGAATTAGCTCTCACACCAATATTTGGATCTAGAGCCTTTGCATTGAGGGCTATCTGAAAACGGCTGTGGCGCTGAAGTTGCCTGTGAATGTGGAGTTGGTGGCATGTGAAACCCGCATGTGGAGCATTCGTTTGTGTGGGATGCTCTACCAGGTTCATTCCTAGATAATGCACTCAAAGGGCACTAAGCATAGAGTGTGAAAACTGAGTTTCCTTGAGAGCTGCTTGGAAGCCTGATGGTGTGTGAAGTTAGTGAGCCAAATGGAGTTGTTCTCCCACAAGAACCACTCGGCTGATTCTTCTTCAATATGCCCTTCACCAACATGCAATGTTTCCTTGATTGAATTAGCTCTCACACCAATATTTGCGTCTAGTGCCTTTGCATTGAGGGCTATCTGAAAGTGGTTTTGGAGCTGAAGTTGTCTGTGAATGTGGAGTTGGTGGCATGTGAAACCCGCATGTGGAGCATTCGTTTGTGTGGGATGCTCTACCAGGTTCATTCCTAGATAATGCACTCAAAGGACACTAAGCATAGAGTGTGAAAACTGAGTTTCCTTGAGAGCTGCTTGGAAGCCTGATGGTGTGTGAAGTTAGTGAGCCAAATGGAGTTGTTCTCCCACAAGAACCACTCGGCTGATTCTTCTTCAATATGCCCTTCACCACCATGCAGTGTTTCCTTGATTGAATTAGCTCTCACACCAATATTTGCGTCTAGAGCCTTTGCATTGAGGGCTATCTGAAAGTGGTTTTGGAGCTGAATTTGCCTGTGAATGTGGAGTTGGTGGCATGTGAAACCCGCATGTGGAGCATTCGTTTGTGTGGGGATGCTCTACCAAGTTTCATTTCAGTCCTAGACACTCAAAGGGCACTAAGCATAGAGTGTGAAAACTGAGTTTCCTTGAGAGCTGCTTGGAAGCCTGATGGTGTGTGAAGTTAGTGAGCCAAATGGAGTTGTTCTCCCACAAGAACCACTCGGCTGATTCTTCTTCAATATGCCCTTCACCAACATGCAGTGTTTCCTTGATTGAATTAGCTCTCACACCAATATTTGCTTCTAGAGCCTTTGCATTGAGGGCTATCTGCAAACGGCTGTGGCGCTGAAGTTGCCTGTGAATGTGGAGTTGGTGGCATGTGAACCCGCATGTGGAGCATTCGTTTGTGTGGGATGCTCTACCAGGTTCATTCCTAGATAATGCACTCAAGAGGCACTAAGCATAGAGTGTGAAAACTGAGTTTCCTTGAGAGCTGCTTTAAAGCTTGATGGTGTGTGAAGTTAGTGAGCCAAATGGAGTTGTTCTCCCACAAGAATCACTCGACTGATTCTTCTTCAATATGCCCTTCACCAACATGCAGTGTTTCCTTGATTGAATTAGCTCTCACACCAATATTTGCGTCTAGAGCCTTTGCATTGAGGGCTATCTGAAAACGGCTGTGGCGCTGAAGTTGCCTGTGAATGTGGAGTTGGTGGCATGTGAAACCCGCATGTGGAGCATTCGTTTGTGTGGGATGCTCTACCAGGTTCATTCCTAGATAATGCACTCAATGGGCACTAAGCATAGAGTGTGAAAACTGAGTTTCCTTGAGAGCTGCTTGGAAGGCTGATGGTGTGTGAAGTTAGTGAGCCAAATGGAGTTGTTCTCCCACAAGAACCACTCGGCTGATTCTTCTTCAATATGCCCTTCACCAACATGCAGTGTTTCCTTGATTGAATTAGCTCTCACACCAATATTTGCGTCTAGAGCCTTTGCATTGAGGGCTATCTGAAAATGGTTTTGGCGCTGAAGTTGTCTATGAATGTGGAGTTGGTGGCATGTGAAACCCGCATCTGGAGCATTCGTTTGTGTGGGATGCTCTACCAGGTTCATTCCTAGATAATGCACTCAAAGGGCACTAAGCATAGAGTGTGAAAACTGAGTTTCCTTGAGAGCTGCTTGGAAGCCTGATGGTGTGTGAAGTTAGTGAGCCAAATGAAGTTGTTCTCCCACAAGAACCACTCGGCTGATTCTTCTTCAATATGCCCTTCACCAACATGCAGTGTTTCCTTGATTGAATCAGCTTTCACACCAATATTTGCGTCTAGAGCCTTTGCATTGAGGGCTATCTGCAAACGGCTGTGGCGCTGAAGTTGCCTGTGAATGTGGAGTTGGTGGCATGTGAAACCCGCATGTGGAGCATTCGTTTGTGTGGGATGCTCTACCAAGTTTCAATTCAGTCCTAGACATTCAAAGGGCACTAAGCATAGAGTGTGAAAACTGAGTTTCCTTGAGAGCTGCTTGGAACCCTGATGGTGTGTGACGTTAGTGAGCCAAATGGAGTTGTTCTCCCACAAGAACCACTCAGCTGATTCTTCTTCAATATGCCCTTCACCAACATGCAGTGTTTCCTTGATTGAATTAGCTCTCACACCAATATTTGCGTCTAGAGCCTTTGCATTGAGGGCTATCTGAAAGTGGTTTTGGCGCTGAAGTTGCCTGTGAATGTGGAGTTGGTGGCATGTGAAACCCGCATGTGGAGCATTCGTTTGTGTGGGATGCTCACCAAGCTTCATTTCAGTCCTAGACACTCAAAGGGCACTAAGCATAGAGTGTGAAAACTGAGTTTCCTTGAGAGCTGCTTGGAAGCCTGATGGTGTGTGAAGTTAGTGAGCTAAATGGAGTTGTTCTCCCACAAGAACCACTCGGCTGATTCTTCTTCAATATGCCCTTCACCAACATGCAATGTTTCCTTGATTGAATTAGCTCTCACACCAATATTTGTGTCTAGAGCCTTTGCATTGAGGGCTATTTGAAAGTGGTTTTGGCGCTGAAGTTGTCTGTGAATGTGGAGTTGGTGGCATGTGAAACCCGCATGTGGAGCATTCATTTGTGTGGGATGCTCTACCAGGTTCATTCCTAGATAATGCACTCAAAGGGCACTAAGCATAGAGTGTGAAAACTGAGTTACCTTGAGAGCTGCTTGGAAGCCTGATGGTGTGTGAAGTTAGTGAGCCAAATGGAGTTGTTCTCCCACAAGAACCACTCGGCTGATTCTTCTTCAATATGCCCTTCACCAACATGCAGTGTTTCCTTGATTGAATTAGCTCTCACACCAATATTTGCGTCTAGAGCCTTTGCATTGAGGGCTATCTGAAAACGTCTGTGGCGCTGAAGTTGCCTGTGAATGTGGAGTTGGTGGCATGTGAAACCCGCATGTGGAGCATTCGTTTGTGTGGGATGCTCTACCAGTTTCATTTCAGTCCTAGACACTCAAAGGGCACTAAGCATAGAGTGTGAAAACTGAGTTTCCTTGAGAGCTGCTTGGAAGCCTGATGGTGTGTGAAGTTAGTGAGCCAAATGGAGTTGTTCTCCCACAAGAACCACTCGGCTGATTCTTCTTCAATATGCCCTTCACCAACATGCAGTGTTTCCTTGATTGAATTAGCTCTCACACCAATATTTGCGTCTAGAGCCTTTGCATTGAGGGCTATCTGCAAACGGCTGTGGCGCTGAAGTTGCCTGTGAATGTGGAGTTTGTGGCATGTGAAACCCGCATGTGGAGCATTCGTTTGTGTGGGATGCTCTACCAGGTTCATTCCTAGATAATGCACTCAAAGGGCACTAAGCATAGAGTGTGAAAACTGAGTTTCCTTGAGAGCTGCTTGGAAGCCTGATGGTGTGTGAAGTTAGTGAGCCAAATGGAGTTGTTCTCCCACAAGAACCACTCGGCTGATTCTTCTTCAATATGCCCTTCACCAACATGCAGTGTTTCCTTGATTGAATTAGCTCTCACACCAATATTTGCGTCTAGAGCCTTTGCATTGAGGGCTATCTGAAAACGGCTGTGGCGCTGAAGTTGCCTGTGAATGTGGAGTTGGTGGCATGTGAAACCCGCATGTGGAGCATTCGTTTGTGTGGGATGCTCACCAAGCTTCATTTCAGTCCTAGACACTCAGAGGGCACTAAGCATAGAGTGTGAAAACTGAGTTTCCTTGAGAGCTGCTTGGAAGCCTGATGGTGTGTGAATTTAGTGAGCCAAATGGAGTTGTTCCCCCACAAGAACCACTCGGCTGATTCTTCTTCAATATGCCCTTCACCAACATGCAGTGTTTCCTTGATTGAATTAGCTCTCACACCAATATTTGTGTCTAGAGCCTTTGCATTGAGGGCTATCTGAAAACGGCTGTGGCGCTGAAGTTGCCTGTGAATGTGGAGTTGGTGGCATGTGAAACCCGCATGTGGAGCATTCGTTTGTGTGGGATGCTCTACCAGGTTCATTCCTTGATAATGCACTCAAAGGGCATTAAGCATAGAGTGTGAAAACTGAGTTTCCTTGAGAGCTGCTTGGAAGCCTGACGGTGTGTGAAGTTAGTGAGCCAAATGGAGTTGTTCTCCCACAAGAAACACTCGGTTGATTCTTCTTCAATATGCCCTTCACCAACATGCAGTGTTTCCTAGATTGAATTAGCTCTCACACCAATATTTGCGTCTAGAGCCTTTGCATTGAGGGCTATCTGAAAGTGTTTTTGGCGCTGAAGTTGCCTGTGAATGTGGAGTTGGTGGCATGTGAAACCCGCATGTGGAACATTCGTTTGTGTGGGATGCTCTACCAGGTTCATTCCTAGATAATGCACTCAAAGGGCACTAAGCATAGAGTGTGAAAACTGAGTTTCCTTGAGAGCTGCTTGGAAGCCTGATGGTGTGTGACGTTAGTGAGCCAAATGGAGTTGTTCTCCCACAAGAACCACTCGGCTGATTCTTCTTCAATATGCCCTTCACCAACATGCAGTGTTTCCTTGATTGAATTAGCTCTCACACCAATATTTGCGTCTAGAGCCTTTGCATCGAGGGCTATCTGAAAACGGCTGTGGCCCTGAAGTTGCCTGTGAATGTGGAGTTGGTGGCATGTGAAACCCGCATGTGGAGCATTCGTTTGTGTGGGATGCTCTACCAGGTTCATTCCTAGATAATGCACTCAAAGGGCACTAAGCATAGAGTGTGAAAACTGAGTTTCCTTGAGAGCTGCTTGGAAGCCTGATGGTGTGTGAAGTTAGTGAGCCAAATGGAGTTGTTCTCCCACAAGAACCACTCGGCTGATTCTTCTTCAATATGCCCTTCACCAACATGCAGTGTTTCCTTGATGGAATTAGCTCTCACACCAATATTTGCGTCTAGAGCCTTTGCATTGAGGGCTATCTGAAAACGGCTGTGGCGCTGAAGTTGCCTGTGAATGTGGAGTTGGTGGCATCTGAAAACCGCATGTGGAGCATTCGTTTGTGTGGGATGCTCTACCAGTTTCATTCCTAGATAATGCACTCAAAGGGCACTAAGCATAGAGTGTGAAAACTGAGTTTCCTTGAGAGCTGCTTGGAAGCCTGATGGTGTGTGAAGTTAGTGAGCCAAATGGAGTTGTTCTCCCACAAGAACCACTCGGCTGATTCTTCTTCAATATGCCCTTCACCAACATGCAGTGTTTCCTTGATTGAATTAGCTCTCACACCAATATTTGCGTCTAGAGCCTTTGCATTGAGGGCTATCTGAAAGCTGCTTTGGCACTGATGTTGCCTGTGAATGTGGAGTTTGTGGCATGTGAAACCCGCATGTGGAGCATTCGTTTGTGTGGGATGCTCTACCAGGTTCATTCCTAGATAATGCACTCAAAGGGCACTAAGCATAGAGTGTGAAAACAGTTTCCTTGAGAGCTGCTTGGAAGCCTGATGGTGTGTGAAGTTAGTGAGCCAAATGGAGTTGTTCTCCCACAAGAACCACTCGGCTGATTCTTCTTCAATATGCCCTTCACCAACATGCAGTGTTTCCTTGATTGAATTAGCTCTCACACCAATATTTGTGTCTAGAGCCTTTGCATTGAGGGCTATCTGAAAGTGGTTTCGGCGCTGAAGTTGCCTGTGAATGTGGAGTTGGTGGCATGTGAAACCCGCATGTGGAGCATTCGTTTGTGTGGGATGCTCTACCAGGTTCATTCCTAGATAATGCACTCAAAGGGTATTAAGCATAGAGTGTGAAAACTGAGTTTCCTTGAGAGCTGCTTGGAAGCCTGATGGTGTGTGAAGTTAGTGAGCCAAATGGAGTTGTTCTCCCACAAGAACCACTCGGCTGATTCTTCTTCAATATGCCCTTCACCAACATGCAGTGTTTCCTTGATTGAATTAGCTCTCACACCAATATTTGCGTCTAGAGCCTTTGGATTGAGGGCTATCTGAAAACGTCTGTGGCGCTGAAGTTGTCTGTGAATGTGGAGTTGGTGGCATGTGAAACCCGCATGTGGAGCATCCGTTTGTGTGGGATGCTCACCAAGCTTCATTTCAGTCCTAGGCACTCAAAGGGCACTAAGCATAGAGTGTGAAAAGTGAGTTTCCTTGAGAGCTGCTTGGAAGCCTGATGGTGTGTGAAGTTAGTGAACCAAATGGAGTTGTTCTCCCACAAGAACCACTCGACTGATTCTTCTTCAATATGCCCTTCACCAACATGCAGTGTTTCCTTGATTGAATTACCTCTGACACCAATATTTACGTCTAGAGACTTTGCATTGAGGGCTATCTGAAAGCTGCTTTGGCACTGAAGTTGCCTGTGAATGTGGAGTTTGTGGCATGTGAAACCCGCATGTGGAGCATTCGTTTGTGTGGGATGCTCTACCAGGTTCATTCCTAGATAATGCACTCACAGGGCACTAAGCATAGAGTGTGAAAACTGAGTTTCCTTGAGAGCTGCTTGGAAGCCTGATGGTGTGTGAAGTTACTGAGCCAAATGGTGTTGTTCTCCAACAAGAACCACTCGGCTGATTCTTCTTCAATATGCCCTTCACCAACATGCAGTGTTTCCTTGATTGAATTAGCTCTCACACCAATATTTGCGTCTAGAGCCTTTGCATTGAGGTCTATCTGAAAACGGCTGTGGCGCTGAAGTTGCCTGTGAATGTAGAGTTGGTGGCATGTGAAACCCGCATGTGGAGCATTCGTTTGTGTGGGATGCTCTACCAAGCTTCACTTCAGTCCTAGGCACTCAAAGGGCACTAAGCATAGAGTGTGAAAACAGTTTCCTTGAGAGCTGCTTGGAAGCCTGATGGTGTGTGAAGTTAGTGAGCCAAATGGAGTTGTTCTCCCACAAGAACCACTCGGCTTATTCTTCTTCAATATGCCCTTCACCAACATGCAGTGTTTCCTTGATTGAATTAGCTCTCACACCAATATTTGCGTCTAGAGCCTTTGAATTGAGGGCTATCTGAAAATGGCTGTGGCGCTGAAGTTGCCTGTGAATGTGGAGTTGGTGGCATGTGAAACCCGCATGTGGAGCACTCGTTTGTGTGGGATGCTCTACCAGGTTCATTCCTAGATAATGCACTCAATGGGCACTAAGCATAGAGTGTGAAAACTGAGTTTCCTTGAGAGCTGCTTGGAAGCCTGATGGTGTGTGAAGTTAGTGAGCCAAATGGAGTTGTTCTCCCACAAGAACCACTCGGCTGATTCTTCTTCAATATGCCCTTCACCAACATGCAGTGTTTCCTTGATTGAATTAGCTCTCACACCAATATTTGCGTCTAGAGCCTTTGCATCGAGGGCTATCTGAAAACGGCTGTGGCGCTGAAGTTGCCTGTGAATGTGGAGTTGGTGGCATGTGAAACCCGCATGTGGAGCATTCGTTTGTGTGGGATACTCTACCAAGCTTCATTTCAGTCCTAGGCTCTCAAAGGGCACTAAGCATAGAGTGTGAAAACTGAGTTTCCTTGAGAGCTGCTTGGAAGCCTGATGGTGTGTGAAGTTAGTGAGCCAAATGGAGTTGTTCTCCCACAAGAACCACTCGGCTGATTCTTCTTCAATATGCCCTTCACCAACATGCAGTGTTTCCTTGATTGAATTAGCTCTCACACCAATATTTGCGTCTAGAGCCTTTGCATTGAGGGCTATCTGCAAACGGCTGTGGCGCTGAAGTTGCCTGTGAATGTGGAGTTGGTGGCATGTGAAACCCGCATGTGGAGCATTCGTTTGTGTGGGATGCTCTACCAGGTTCATTCCTAGATATTGCACTCACAGGGCACTAAGCATAGAGTGTGAAAACTGAGTTTCCTTGAGAGCTGCTTGGAAGGCTGATGGTGTGTGAGGTTAGTGAGCCCAATGGAGTTGTTCTCCCACAAGAACCACTCGGCTGATTCTTCTTCAATATGCCCTTCACCAACATGCAGTGTTTCCTTGATTGAATTAGCTCTCACACCAATATTTGCGTCTAGAGCCTTTGCATTGAGGGCTATCTGCAAACGGCTGTGGCGCTGAAGTTGCCTGTGAATGTGGAGTTGGTGGCATGTGAAACCCGCATGTGGAGCATTCGTTTGTGTGGGATGCTCTACCAGGTTCATTCCTAGATAATGCACTCAAAGGGCACTAAGCATAGAGTGTGAAAAGTGAGTTTCCTTGAGAGCTGCTTTGAAGCCTGATGGTGTGTGAAGTTAGTGAGCCAAATGGAGTTGTTCTCCCACAAGAACCACTCGGCTGATTCTTCTTCAATATGCCCTTCACCAACATGCAGGGTTTCCTTGATTGAATTAGCTCTCACACCAATATTTGCGTCTAGAGCCTTTGCATTGAGGGCTATCTGAAAACGGCTTTGGTGCTGAAGTTGTCTGTGAATGTGGAGTTGGTGGCATGTGAAACCCGCATGTGGAGCATTCGTTTGTGTGGGATGCTCACCAAGCTTCATTTCAGTCCTAGGCACTCAAGAGGCACTAAGCATAGAGTGTGAAAACTGAGTTTCCTTGAGAGCTGCTTGGAAACCTGATGGTGTGCGAAGTTAGTGAGCCAAATGGAGTTGTTCTCCCACAAGAACCACTCGGCTGATTCTTCTTCAATATGCCCTTCACCAACATGCAGTGTTTCCTTGATTGAATTAGCTCTCACACCAATATTTGCGTCTAGAGCCTTTGCATTGAGGGCTATCTGAAAACGTCTGTGGCGCTGAAGTTGCCTGTGAATGTGGAGTTTGTGGCATGTGAAACCCGCATGTGGAGCATTCGTTTGTGTGGGATGCTCTACCAGGTTCATTCCTAGATAATGCACTCAAAGGGCACTAAGCATAGAGTGTGAAAACTGAGTTTCCTTGAGAGCTGCTTGGAAGCCTGACGGTGTGTGAAGTTAGTGAGCCAAATGGAGTTGTTCTCCCACAAGAAACACTCGGTTGATTCTTCTTCAATATGCCCTTCACCAACATGCAGTGTTTCCTAGATTGAATTAGCTCTCACACCAATATTTGCGTCTAGAGCCTTTGCATTGAGGGCTATCTGAAAGTGGTTTTGGCGCTGAAGTTGCCTGTGAATGTGGAGTTGGTGGCATGTGAAACCCGCATGTGGAGCATTCGTTTGTGTGGGATGCTCTACCAGGTTCATTCCTAGATAATGCACTCAAAGGGCACTAAGCATAGAGTGTGAAAACTGAGTTTCCTTGAGAGCTGCTTGGAAGCCTGATGGTGTGTGACGTTAGTGAGCCAAATGGAGTTGTTCTCCCACAAGAACCACTCGGCTGATTCTTCTTCAATATGCCCTTCACCAACATGCAGTGTTTCCTTGATTGAATTAGCTCTCACACCAATATTTGCGTCTAGAGCCTTTGCATCGAGGGCTATCTGAAAACGGCTGTGGCCCTGAAGTTGCCTGTGAATGTGGAGTTGGTGGCATGTGAAACCCGCATGTGGAGCATTCGTTTGTGTGGGATGCTCTACCAGGTTCATTCCTAGATAATGCACTCAAAGGGCACTAAGCATAGAGTGTGAAAACTGAGTTTCCTTGAGAGCTGCTTGGAAGCCTGATGGTGTGTGAAGTTAGTGAGCCAAATATAGTTGTTCTCCCACAAGAACCACTCGGCTGATTCTTCTTCAATATGCCCTTCACCAACATGCAGTGTTTCCTTGATGGAATTAGCTCTCACACCAATATTTGCGTCTAGAGCCTTTGCATTGAGGGCTATCTGAAAACGGCTGTGGCGCTGAAGTTGCCTGTGAATGTGGAGTTGGTGGCATCTGAAAACCGCATGTGGAGCATTCGTTTGTGTGGGATGCTCTACCAGTTTCATTCCTAGATAATGCACTCAAAGGGCACTAAGCATAGAGTGTGAAAACTGAGTTTCCTTGAGAGCTGCTTGGAAGCCTGATGGTGTGTGAAGTTAGTGAACCAAATGGAGTTGTTCTCCCACAAGAACCACTCGGCTGATTCTTCTTCAATATGCCCTTCACCAACATGCAGTGTTTCCTTGATTGAATTAGCTCTCACACCAATATTTGCGTCTAGAGCCTTTGCATTGAGGGCTATCTGAAAGTGGTTTTGGCGCTGAAGTTGCCTGTGAATGTGGAGTTGGTGGCATGTGAAACCCGCATGTGGAGCATTCGTTTGTGTGGGATGCTCTACCAGGTTCATTCCTAGATAATGCACTCAAAGGGCATTAAGCATAGAGTGTGAAAACTGAGTTTCCTTGAGAGCTGCTTGGAAGCCTGATGGTGTGTGAAGTTAGTGAGCCAAATGGAGTTGTTCTCCCACAAGAACCACTCGGCTGATTCTTCTTCAATATGCCCTTCACCAACATGCAGTGTTTCCTTGATTGAATTAGCTCTCACACCAATATTTGCGTCTAGAGCCTTTGCATTGAGGGCTATCTGAAAACGGCTGTGGCGCTGAAGTTGTCTGTGAATGTGGAGTTGGTGGCATGTGAAACCCGCATGTGGAGCATTCGTTTGTGTGGGATGCTCACCAAGCTTCATTTCAGTCCTAGGCACTCAAAGGGCACTAAGCATAGAGTGTGAAAAGTGAGTTTCCTTGAGAGCTGCTTGGAAGCCTGATGGTGTGTGAAGTTAGTGAACCAAATGGAGTTGTTCTCCCACAAGAACCACTCGACTGATTCTTCTTCAATATGCCCTTCACCAACATGCAGTGTTTCCTTGATTGAATTACCTCTGACACCAATATTTGCGTCTAGAGACTTTGCATTGAGGGCTATCTGAAAGCTGCTTTGGCACTGAAGTTGCCTGTGAATGTGGAGTTTGTGGCATGTGAAACCCGCATGTGGAGCATTCGTTTGTGTGGGATGCTCTACCAGGTTCATTCCTAGATAATGCACTCAAAGGGCACTAAGCATAGAGTGTGAAAACTGAGTTTCCTTGAGAGCTGCTTGGAAGCCTGATGGTGTGTGAAGTTACTGAGCCAAATGGTGTTGTTCTCCAACAAGAACCACTCGGCTGATTCTTCTTCAATATGCCCTTCACCAACATGCAGTGTTTCCTTGATTGAATTAGCTCTCACACCAATATTTGCGTCTAGAGCCTTTGCATTGAGGGCTATCTGAAAACGGCTGTGGCGCTGAAGTTGCCTGTGAATGTGGAGTTGGTGGCATGTGAAACCCGCATGTGGAGCATTCGTTTGTGTGGGATGCTCTACCAAGCTTCACTTCAGTCCTAGGCATTCAAAGGGCACTAAGCATAGAGTGTGAAAACAGTTTCCTTGAGAGCTGCTTGGAAGCCTGATGGTGTGTGAAGTTAGTGAGCCAAATGGAGTTGTTCTCCCACAAGAACCACTCGGCTGATTCTTCTTCAATATGCCCTTCACCAACATGCAGTGTTTCCTTGATTGAATTAGCTCTCACACGAATATTTGCGTCTAGAGCCTTTGCATTGAGGGCTATCTGAAAATGGCTGTGGCGCTGAAGTTGCCTGTGAATGTGGAGTTGGTGGCATGTGAAACCCGCATGTGGAGCACTCGTTTGTGTGGGATGCTCTACCAGGTTCATTCCTAGATAATGCACTCAATGGGCACTAAGCATAGAGTGTGAAAACTGAGTTTCCTTGAGAGCTGCTTGGAAGCCTGATGGTGTGTGAAGTTAGTGAACCAAATGGAGTTGTTCTCCCACAAGAACCACTCGGCTGATTCTTCTTCAATATGCCCTTCACCAACATGCAGTGTTTCCTTGATTGAATTAGCTCTCACACCAATATTTGCGTCTAGAGCCTTTGCATTGAGGGCTATCTGAAAGTGGTTTTGGCGCTGAAGTTGCCTGTGAATGTGGAGTTGGTGGCATGTGAAACCCGCATGTGGAGCATTCGTTTGTGTGGGATGCTCTACCAGGTTCATTCCTAGATAATGCACTCAAAGGGCATTAAGCATAGAGTGTGAAAACTGAGTTTCCTTGAGAGCTGCTTGGAAGCCTGATGGTGTGTGAAGTTAGTGAGCCAAATGGAGTTGTTCTCCCACAAGAACCACTCGGCTTATTCTTCTTCAATATGCCCTTCACCAACATGCAGTGTTTCCTTGATTGAATTAGCTCTCACACCAATATTTGCGTCTAGAGCCTTTGCATTGAGGGCTATCTGAAAACGGCTGTGGCGCTGAAGTTGTCTGTGAATGTGGAGTTGGTGGCATGTGAAACCCGCATGTGGAGCATTCGTTTGTGTGGGATGCTCACCAAGCTTCATTTCAGTCCTAGGCACTCAAAGGGCACTAAGCATAGAGTGTGAAAAGTGAGTTTCCTTGAGAGCTGCTTGGAAGCCTGATGGTGTGTGAAGTTAGTGAACCAAATGGAGTTGTTCTCCCACAAGAACCACTCGACTGATTCTTCTTCAATATGCCCTTCACCAACATGCAGTGTTTCCTTGATTGAATTACCTCTGACACCAATATTTGCGTCTAGAGACTTTGCATTGAGGGCTATCTGAAAGCTGCTTTGGCACTGAAGTTGCCTGTGAATGTGGAGTTTGTGGCATGTGAAACCCGCATGTGGAGCATTCGTTTGTGTGGGATGCTCTACCAGGTTCATTCCTAGATAATGCACTCAAAGGGCACTAAGCATAGAGTGTGAAAACTGAGTTTCCTTGAGAGCTGCTTGGAAGCCTGATGGTGTGTGAAGTTACTGAGCCGAATGGTGTTGTTCTCCAACAAGAACCACTCGGCTGATTCTTCTTCAATATGCCCTTCACCAACATGCAGTGTTTCCTTGATTGAATTAGCTCTCACACCAATATTTGCGTCTAGAGCCTTTGCATTGAGGGCTATCTGAAAACGGCTGTGGCGCTGAAGTTGCCTGTGAATGTGGAGTTGGTGGCATGTGAAACCCGCATGTGGAGCATTCGTTTGTGTGGGATGCTCTACCAAGCTTCACTTCAGTCCTAGGCATTCAAAGGGCACTAAGCATAGAGTGTGAAAACAGTTTCCTTGAGAGCTGCTTGGAAGCCTGATGGTGTGTGAAGTTAGTGAGCCAAATGGAGTTGTTCTCCCACAAGAACCACTCGGCTGATTCTTCTTCAATATGCCCTTCACCAACATGCAGTGTTTCCTTGATTGAATTAGCTCTCACACGAATATTTGCGTCTAGAGCCTTTGCATTGAGGGCTATCTGAAAATGGCTGTGGCGCTGAAGTTGCCTGTGAATGTGGAGTTGGTGGCATGTGAAACCCGCATGTGGAGCACTCGTTTGTGTGGGATGCTCTACCAGGTTCATTCCTAGATAATGCAATCAATGGGCACTAAGCATAGAGTGTGAAAACTGAGTTTCCTTGAGAGCTGCTTGGAAGCCTGATGGTGTGTGAAGTTAGTGAACCAAATGGAGTTGTTCTCCCACAAGAACCACTCGGCTGATTCTTCTTCAATATGCCCTTCACCAACATGCAGTGTTTCCTTGATTGAATTAGCTCTCACACCAATATTTGCGTCTAGAGCCTTTGCATTGAGGGCTATCTGAAAGCTGCTTTGGCACTGATGTTGCCTGTGAATGTGGAGTTTGTGGCATGTGAAACCCGCATGTGGAGCATTCGTTTGTGTGGGATGCTCTACCAGGTTCATTCCTAGATAATGCACTCAAAGGGCACTAAGCATAGAGTGTGAAAACTGAGTTTCCTTGAGAGCTGCTTGGAAGCCTGATGGTGTGTGAAGTTACTGAGCCAAATGGTGTTGTTCTCCAACAAGAACCACTCGGCTGATTCTTCTTCAATATGCCCTTCACCAACATGCAGTGTTTCCTTGATTGAATTAGCTCTCACACCAATATTTGCGTCTAGAGCCTTTGCATTGAGGGCTATCTGAAAACGGCTGTGGCGCTGAAGTTGCCTGTGAATGTGGAGTTGGTGGCATGTGAAACCCGCATGTGGAGCATTCGTTTGTGTGGGATACTCTACCAAGCTTCATTTCAGTCCTAGGCACTCAAAGGGCACTAAGCATAGAGTGTGAAAACTGAGTTTCCTTGAGAGCTGCTTGGAAGCCTGATGGTGTGTGAAGTTAGTGAGCCAAATGGAGTTGTTCTCCCACAAGAACCACTCGGCTGATTCTTCTTCAATATGCCCTTCACCAACATGCAGTGTTTCCTTGATTGAATTAGCTCTCACACCAATATTTGCGTCTAGAGCCTTTGCATTGAGGGCTATCTGCAAACGTCTGTGGCGCTGAAGTTGCCTGTGAATGTGGAGTTGGTGGCATGTGAAACCCGCATGTGGAGCATTCGTTTGTGTGGGATGCTCTACCAGGGTCATTCCTAGATAATGCACTCAAAGGGCACTAAGCATAGAGTGTGAAAACTGAGTTTCCTTGAGAGCTGCTTGGAAGGCTGATGGTGTGTGAGGTTAGTGAGCCCAATGGAGTTGTTCTCCCACAAGAACCACTCGGCTGATTCTTCTTCAATATGCCCTTCACCAACATGCAGTGTTTCCTTGATTGAATTAGCTCTCACACCAATATTTGAGTCTAGAGCCTTTGCATTGAGGGCTATCTGCAAACGGCTGTGGCGCTGAAGTTGCCTGTGAATGTGGAGTTGGTGGCATGTGAAACCCGCATGTGGAGCATTCGTTTGTGTGGGATGCTCTACCAGGTTCATTCCTAGATAATGCACTCACAGGGCACTAAGCATAGAGTGTGAAAAGTGAGTTTCCTTGAGAGCTGCTTTGAAGCCTGATGGTGTGTGAAGTTAGTGAGCCAAATGGAGTTGTTCTCCCACAAGAACCACTCGGCTGATTCTTCTTCAATATGCCCTTCACCAACATGCAATGTTTCCTTGATTGAATTAGCTCTCACACCAATATTTGCGTCTAGAGCCTTTGCATTGAGGGCTATCTGAAAACGGCTTTGGTGCTGAAGTTGTCTGTGAATGTGGAGTTGGTGGCATGTGAAACCCGCATGTGGAGCATTCGTTTGTGTGGGATGCTCACCAAGCTTCATTTCAGTCCTAGGCACTCAAGAGGCACTAAGCATAGAGTGTGAAAACTGAGTTTCCTTGAGAGCTGCTTGGAAACCTGATGGTGTGCGAAGTTAGTGAGCCAAATGGAGTTGTTCTAACACAAGAACCACTCGGCTGATTCTTCTTCAATATGCCCTTCACCAACATGCAGTGTTTCCTTGATTGAATTAGCTCTCACACCAATATTTGCGTCTAGAGCCTTTGCATTGAGGGCTATCTGAAAACGGCTGTGGCGCTGAAGTTGCCTGTGAATGTGGAGTTGGTGGCATGTGAAACCCGCATGTGGAGCATTCGATTGTGTGGGATGCTCTACCAGGGTCATTCCTAGATAATGCACTCACAGGGCACTAAGCATAGAGTGTGAAAACTGAGTTTCCTTGAGAGCTGCTTGGAAGCCTGATGGTGTGTGAAGTTAGTGAGCCAAATGGAGTTGTTCTCCCACAAGAACCACTCGGCTGATTCTTCTTCAATATGCCCTTCACCAACATGCAGTGTTTCCTTGATTGAATTAGCTCTCACACCAATATTTGCGTCTAGAGCCTTTGCATTGAGGGCTATCTGAAAACGGCTGTGGCGCTGAAGTTGCCTGTGAATGTGGAGTTGGTGGCATGTGAAACCCGCATGTGGAGCATTCGTTTGTGTGGGATGCTCTACCAGGTTCATTCCTAGATAATGCACTCAAAGGGCACTAAGCATAGAGTGTGAAAACTGAGTTTCCTTGAGAGCTGCTTGGAAGCCTGATGGTGTGTGAAGTTAGTGAGCCAAATGGAGTTGTTCTCCCACAAGAACCACTCGGCTGATTCTTCTTCAATATGCCCTTCACCAACATGCAGTGTTTCCTTGATTGAATTAGCTCTCACACCAATATTTGCGTCTAGAGCCTTTGCATTGAGGGCTATCTGAAAACGGCTTTGGTGCTGAAGTTGTCTGTGAATGTGGAGTTGGTGGCATGTGAAACCCGCATGTGGAGCATTCGTTTGTGTGGGATGCTCAACTAGGATCATACTTAGATAATGCACTCAAAGGGCATTAAGCATAGAGTGTGAAACCTGAGTTTCCTTGAGAGCTGCTTGGGAGCCTGATGGTGTGTGACGTTAGTGAGCCAAATGGAGTTGTTCTCCCACAAGAACCACTCAGCTGATTCTTCTTCAATATGCCCTTCACCAACATGCAGTGTTTCCTTGATTGAATTAGCTCTCACACCAATATTTGCGTCTAGAGCCTTTGCATTGAGGGCTATCTGAAAACGGCTGTGGCGCTGAAGTTGTCTGTGAATGTGGAGTTGGTGGCATGTGAAACCCGCATGTGGAGCATTCGTTTGTGTGGGATGCTCACCAAGCTTCATTTCAGTCCTAGGCACTCATAGGGCACTAAGCATAGAGTGTGAAAACTGAGTTTCCTTGAGAGCTGCTTGGAAGCCTGATGGTGTGTGAAGTTAGTGAGCCAAATGGAGTTGTTCTCCCACAAGAACCACTCGGCTGATTCTTCTTCAATATGCCCTTCACCAACATGCAGTGTTTCCTTGATTGAATTAGCTCTCACACCAATATTTGCGTCTAGAGCCTTTGCATTGAGGGCTATCTGAAAACGGCTGTGGCGCTGAAGTTGCCTGTGAATGTGGAGTTGGTGGCATGTGAAACCCGCATGTGGAGCATTCGTTTGTGTGGGATGCTCTACCAGGTTCATTCCTAGATAATGCACTCAAAGGGCACTAAGCATAGAGTGTGAAAACTGAGTTTCCTTGAGAGCTGCTTGGAAGCCTGATGGTGTGTGAAGTTAGTGAGCCAAATGGAGTTGTTCTCCCACAAGAACCACTCGGCTGATTCTTCTTCAATATGCCCTTCACCAACATGCAGTGTTTCCTTGATTGAATTAGCTCTCACACCAATATTTGCGTCTAGAGCCTTTGCATTGAGGGCTATCTGAAAACGGCTGTGGCGCTGAAGTTGCCTGTGAATGTGGAGTTGGTGGCATGTGAAACCCACATGTGGAGCATTCGTTTGTGTGGGATTCTCTACCAGGTTCATTCCTAGATAATGCACTCAAAGGGCACTAAGCATAGAGTGTGAAAACTGAGTTTCCTTGAGAGCTGCTTGGAAGCCTGATGGTGTGTGAAGTTAGTGAGCCAAATGGAGTTGTTCTCCCACAAGAACCACTCGGCTGATTCTTCTTCAATATGCCCTTCACCAACATGCAGTGTTTCCTTGATTGAATTAGCTCTCACACAAATATTTGCGTCTAGAGCCTTTGCATTGAGGGCTACCTGAAAACGGCTGTGGCGCTGAAGTTGCCTGTGAATGTGGAGTTGGTGGCATGTGAAACCCGCATGTGGAGCATTCGTTTATGTGGGATGCTCTACCAGGTTCATTCCTAGATAATGCACTCACAGGGCACTAAGCATAGAGTGTGAAAACTGAGTTTCCTTGAGAGCTGCTTGGAAGGCTGATGGTGTGTGAAGTTAGTGAGCCAAATGGAGTTGTTCTCCCACAAGAAATACTCGGCTGATTCTTCTTCAATATGCCCTTCACCAACATGCAGTGTTTCCTTGATTGAAGTAGCTCTCACAAAAATATTTGCGTCTAGAGCCTTTGCATTGAGGGCTATCTGAAAACGGCTGTGGGGCTGAAGTTGCCTGTGAATGTGGAGTTGGTGGCATGTGAAACCCGCATGTGTGGCATTCGTTTGTGTGGGATGCTCACCAAGCTTCATTTCAGTCCTAGGCACTCAAAGGGCACTAAGCATAGAGTGCGAAAACTGAGTTTCCTTGAGAGCTGCTTGGAAGCCTGATGGTGTGTGAAGTTAGTGAGCCAAATGGAGTTGTTCTCCCACAAGAACCACTCGGCTGATTCTTCTTCAATATGCCCTTCACCAACATGCAGTGTTTCCTTGATTGAATTAGCTCTCACACCAATATTTGCGTCTAGAGCCTTTGCATTGAGGGCTATCTGAAAACGGCTGTGGCGCTGAAGTTGCCTGTGAATGTGGAGTTGGTGGCATGTGAAACCCGCATGTGGAGCATTCGTTTGTGTGGGATGCTCTACCAGGTTCATTCCTAGATAATGCACTCAAAGGGCACTAAGCATAGAGTGTGAAAACTGAGTATCCTTGAGAGCTGCTTGGAAGCCTGATGGTGTGCGACGTTAGTGAGCCAAATGGAGTTGTTCTAACACAAGAACCACTCGGGTGATTCTTCTTCAATATGCCCTTCACCAACATGCAGTGTTTCCTTGATGAATTAGCTCTCACACCAATATTTGCGTCTAGAGCCTTTGCATTGAGGGCTATCTGCAAACGGCTGTGGCGCTGAAGTTGCCTGTGAATGTGGAGTTGGTGGCATGTGAAACCCGCATGTGGAGCATTCGATTGTGTGGGATGCTCTACCAGGGTCATTCCTAGATAATGCACTCACAGGGCACTAAGCATAGAGTGTGAAAACTGAGTTTCCTTGAGAGCTGCTTGGAAGCCTGATGGTGTGTGAAGTTAGTGAGCCAAATGGAGTTGTTCTCCCACAAGAACCACTCGGCTGATTCTTCTTCAATATGCCCTTCACCAACATGCAGTGTTTCCTTGATTGAATTAGCTCTCACACCAATATTTGCGTCTAGAGCCTTTGCATTGAGGGCTATCTGAAAACGGCTGTGGCGCTGAAGTTGCCTGTGAATGTGGAGTTGGTGGCATGTGAAACCCGCATGTGGAGCATTCGTTTGTGTGGGATGCTCTACCAGGTTCATTCCTAGATAATGCACTCAAAGGGCACTAAGCATAGAGTGTGAAAACTGAGTTTCCTTGAGAGCTGCTTGGAAGCCTGATGGTGTGTGAAGTTAGTGAGCCAAATGGAGTTGTTCTCCCACAAGAACCACTCGGCTGATTCTTCTTCAATATGCCCTTCACCAACATGCAGTGTTTCCTTGATTGAATTAGCTCTCACACCAATATTTGCGTCTAGAGCCTTTGCATTGAGGGCTATCTGAAAACGGCTTTGGTGCTGAAGTTGTCTGTGAATGTGGAGTTGGTGGCATGTGAAACCCGCATGTGGAGCATTCGTTTGTGTGGGATGCTCAACTAGGATCATACTTAGATAATGCACTCAAAGGGCATTAAGCATAGAGTGTGAAACCTGAGTTTCCTTGAGAGCTGCTTGGGAGCCTGATGGTGTGTGACGTTAGTGAGCCAAATGGAGTTGTTCTCCCACAAGAACCACTCAGCTGATTCTTCTTCAATATGCCCTTCACCAACATGCAGTGTTTCCTTGATTGAATTAGCTCTCACACCAATATTTGCGTCTAGAGCCTTTGCATTGAGGGCTATCTGAAAACGGCTGTGGCGCTGAAGTTGTCTGTGAATGTGGAGTTGGTGGCATGTGAAACCCGCATGTGGAGCATTCGTTTGTGTGGGATGCTCACCAAGCTTCATTTCAGTCCTAGGCACTCATAGGGCACTAAGCATAGAGTGTGAAAACTGAGTTTCCTTGAGAGCTGCTTGGAAGCCTGATGGTGTGTGAAGTTAGTGAGCCAAATGGAGTTGTTCTCCCACAAGAACCACTCGGCTGATTCTTCTTCAATATGCCCTTCACCAACATGCAGTGTTTCCTTGATTGAATTAGCTCTCACACCAATATTTGCGTCTAGAGCCTTTGCATTGAGGGCTATCTGAAAACGGCTGTGGCGCTGAAGTTGCCTGTGAATGTGGAGTTGGTGGCATGTGAAACCCGCATGTGGAGCATTCGTTTGTGTGGGATGCTCTACCAGGTTCATTCCTAGATAATGCACTCAAAGGGCACTAAGCATAGAGTGTGAAAACTGAGTTTCCTTGAGAGCTGCTTGGAAGCCTGATGGTGTGTGAAGTTAGTGAGCCAAATGGAGTTGTTCTCCCACAAGAACCACTCGGCTGATTCTTCTTCAATATGCCCTTCACCAACATGCAGTGTTTCCTTGATTGAATTAGCTCTCACACCAATATTTGCGTCTAGAGCCTTTGCATTGAGGGCTATCTGAAAACGGCTGTGGCGCTGAAGTTGCCTGTGAATGTGGAGTTGGTGGCATGTGAAACCCACATGTGGAGCATTCGTTTGTGTGGGATTCTCTACCAGGTTCATTCCTAGATAATGCACTCAAAGGGCACTAAGCATAGAGTGTGAAAACTGAGTTTCCTTGAGAGCTGCTTGGAAGCCTGATGGTGTGTGAAGTTAGTGAGCCAAATGGAGTTGTTCTCCCACAAGAACCACTCGGCTGATTCTTCTTCAATATGCCCTTCACCAACATGCAGTGTTTCCTTGATTGAATTAGCTCTCACACAAATATTTGCGTCTAGAGCCTTTGCATTGAGGGCTATCTGAAAGTGGTTTTGGCGCTGAAGTTGCCTGTGAATGTGGAGTTGGTGGCATGTGAAACCCGCATGTGGAGCATTCGTTTATGTGGGATGCTCTACCAGGTTCATTCCTAGATAATGCACTCACAGGGCACTAAGCATAGAGTGTGAAAACTGAGTTTCCTTGAGAGCTGCTTGGAAGGCTGATGGTGTGTGAAGTTAGTGAGCCAAATGGAGTTGTTCTCCCACAAGAAATACTCGGCTGATTCTTCTTCAATATGCCCTTCATCAACATGCAGTGTTTCCTTGATTGAAGTAGCTCTCACAAAAATATTTGCGTCTAGAGCCTTTGCATTGAGGGCTATCTGAAAACGGCTGTGGGGCTGAAGTTGCCTGTGAATGTGGAGTTGGTGGCATGTGAAACCCGCATGTGTGGCATTCGTTTGTGTGGGATGCTCACCAAGCTTCATTTCAGTCCTAGGCACTCAAAGGGCACTAAGCATAGAGTGCGAAAACTGAGTTTCCTTGAGAGCTGCTTGGAAGCCTGATGGTGTGTGAAGTTAGTGAGCCAAATGGAGTTGTTCTCCCACAAGAACCACTCGGCTGATTCTTCTTCAATATGCCCTTCACCAACATGCAGTGTTTCCTTGATTGAATTAGCTCTCACACCAATATTTGCGTCTAGAGCCTTTGCATTGAGGGCTATCTGAAAACGGCTGTGGCGCTGAAGTTGCCTGTGAATGTGGAGTTGGTGGCATGTGAAACCCGCATGTGGAGCATTCGTTTGTGTGGGATGCTCTACCAGGTTCATTCCTAGATAATGCACTCAAAGGGCACTAAGCATAGAGTGTGAAAACTGAGTATCCTTGAGAGCTGCTTGGAAGCCTGATGGTGTGCGACGTTAGTGAGCCAAATGGAGTTGTTCTAACACAAGAACCACTCGGGTGATTCTTCTTCAATATGCCCTTCACCAACATGCAGTGTTTCCTTGATGAATTAGCTCTCACACCAATATTTGCGTCTAGAGCCTTTGCATTGAGGGCTATCTGCAAACGGCTGTGGCGCTGAAGTTGCCTGTGAATGTGGAGTTGGTGGCATGTGAAACCCGCATGTGGAACATTCGTTTGTGTGGGATGCTCTACCAGGTTCATTCCTAGATAATGCACTCAAAGGGCACTAAGCATAGAGTGTGAAAACTGAGTTTCCTTGAGAGCTGCTTGGAAGCCTGATGGTGTGTGACGTTAGTGAGCCAAATGGAGTTGTTCTCCCACAAGAACCACTCGGCTGATTCTTCTTCAATATGCCCTTCACCAACATGCAGTGTTTCCTTGATTGAATTAGCTCTCACACCAATATTTGCGTCTAGAGCCTTTGCATCGAGGGCTATCTGAAAACGGCTGTGGCGCTGAAGTTGCCTGTGAATGTGGAGTTGGTGGCATGTGAAACCCGCATGTGGAGCATTCGTTTGTGTGGGATGCTCTACCAGGTTCATTCCTAGATAATGCACTCAAAGGGCACTAAGCATAGAGTGTGAAAACTGAGTTTCCTTGAGAGCTGCTTGGAAGCCTGATGGTGTGTGAAGTTACTGAGCCAAATGGTGTTGTTCTCCAACAAGAACCACTCGGCTGATTCTTCTTCAATATGCCCTTCACCAACATGCAGTGTTTCCTTGATTGAATTAGCTCTCACACCAATATTTGCGTCTAGAGCCTTTGCATTGAGGGCTATCTGAAAACGGCTGTGGCGCTGAAGTTGCCTGTGAATGTGGAGTTGGTGGCATGTGAAACCCGCATGTGGAGCACTCGTTTGTGTGGGATGCTCTACCAGGTTCATTCCTAGATAATGCACTCAATGGGCACTAAGCATAGAGTGTGAAAACTGAGTTTCCTTGAGAGCTGCTTGGAAGCCTGATGGTGTGTGAAGTTAGTGAGCCAAATGGAGTTGTTCTCCCACAAGAACCACTCGGCTGATTCTTCTTCAATATGCCCTTCACCAACATGCAGTGTTTCCTTGATTGAATTAGCTCTCACACCAATATTTGCGTCTAGAGCCTTTGCATTGAGGGCTATCTGAAAGTGGTTTTGGCGCTGAAGTTGCCTGTGAATGTGGAGTTGGTGGCATGTGAAACCCGCATGTGGAGCATTCGTTTGTGTGGGATGCTCTACCAGGTTCATTCCTAGATAATGCACTCAAAGGGCACTAAGCATAGAGTGTGAAAACTGAGTTTCCTTGAGAGCTGCTTGGAAGCCTGATGGTGTGTGAAGTTAGTGAGCCAAATGGAGTTGTTCTCCCACAAGAACCACTCGGCTGATTCTTCTTCAATATGCCCTTCACCAACATGCAGTGTTTCCTTGATTGAATTAGCTCTCACACCAATATTTGCGTCTAGAGCCTTTGCATTGAGGGCTATCTGAAAACGGCTGTGGCGCTGAAGTTGTCTGTGAATGTGGAGTTGGTGGCATGTGAAACCCGCATGTGGAGCATTCGTTTGTGTGGGATGCTCACCAAGCTTCATTTCAGTCCTAGGCACTCAAAGGGCACTAAGCATAGAGTGTGAAAAGTGAGTTTCCTTGAGAGCTGCTTGGAAGCCTGATGGTGTGTGAAGTTAGTGAACCAAATGGAGTTGTTCTCCCACAAGAACCACTCGACTGATTCTTCTTCAATATGCCCTTCACCAACATGCAGTGTTTCCTTGATTGAATTACCTCTGACACCAATATTTGCGTCTAGAGACTTTGCATTGAGGGCTATCTGAAAGCTGCTTTGTCACTGAAGTTGCCTGTGAATGTGGAGTTTGTGGCATGTGAAACCCGCATGTGGAGCATTCGTTTGTGTGGGATGCTCTACCAGGTTCATTCCTAGATAATGCACTCAAAGGGCACTAAGCATAGAGTGTGAAAACTGAGTTTCCTTGAGAGCTGCTTGGAAGCCTGATGGTGTGTGAAGTTACTGAGCCAAATGGTGTTGTTCTCCAACAAGAACCACTCGGCTGATTCTTCTTCAATATGCCCTTCACCAACATGCAGTGTTTCCTTGATTGAATTAGCTCTCACACCAATATTTGCGTCTAGAGCCTTTGCATTGAGGGCTATCTGAAAACGGCTGTGGCGCTGAAGTTGCCTGTGAATGTGGAGTTGGTGGCATGTGAAACCCGCATGTGGAGCATTCGTTTGTGTGGGATGCTCTACCAAGCTTCACTTCAGTCCTAGGCATTCAAAGGGCACTAAGCATAGAGTGTGAAAACAGTTTCCTTGAGAGCTGCTTGGAAGCCTGATGGTGTGTGAAGTTAGTGAGCCAAATGGAGTTGTTCTCCCACAAGAACCACTCGGCTGATTCTTCTTCAATATGCCCTTCACCAACATGCAGTGTTTCCTTGATTGAATTAGCTCTCACACCAATATTTGCGTCTAGAGCCTTTGCATTGAGGGCTATCTGAAAATGGCTGTGGCGCTGAAGTTGCCTGTGAATGTGGAGTTGGTGGCATGTGAAACCCGCATGTGGAGCACTCGTTTGTGTGGGATGCTCTACCAGGTTCATTCCTAGATAATGCACTCAATGGGCACTAAGCATAGAGTGTGAAAACTGAGTTTCCTTGAGAGCTGCTTGGAAGCCTGATGGTGTGTGAAGTTAGTGAGCCAAATGGAGTTGTTCTCCCACAAGAACCACTCGGCTGATTCTTCTTCAATATGCCCTTCACCAACATGCAGTGTTTCCTTGATTGAATTAGCTCTCACACCAATATTTGCGTCTAGAGCCTTTGCATCGAGGGCTATCTGAAAACGGCTGTGGCGCTGAAGTTGCCTGTGAATGTGGAGTTGGTGGCATGTGAAACCCGCATGTGGAGCATTCGTTTGTGTGGGATACTCTACCAAGCTTCATTTCAGTCCTAGGCACTCAAAGGGCACTAAGCATAGAGTGTGAAAACTGAGTTTCCTTGAGAGCTGCTTGGAAGCCTGATGGTGTGTGAAGTTAGTGAGCCAAATATAGTTGTTCTCCCACAAGAACCACTCGGCTGATTCTTCTTCAATATGCCCTTCACCAACATGCAGTGTTTCCTTGATGGAATTAGCTCTCACACCAATATTTGCGTCTAGAGCCTTTGCATTGAGGGCTATCTGAAAGTGGTTTTGGCGCTGAAGTTGCCTGTGAATGTGGAGTTGGTGGCATCTGAAAACCGCATGTGGAGCATTCGTTTGTGTGGGATGCTCTACCAGTTTCATTCCTAGATAATGCACTCAAAGGGCACTAAGCATAGAGTGTGAAAACTGAGTTTCCTTGAGAGCTGCTTGGAAGCCTGATGGTGTGTGAAGTTAGTGAACCAAATGGAGTTGTTCTCCCACAAGAACCACTAGGCTGATTCTTCTTCAATATGCCCTTCACCAACATGCAGTGTTTCCTTGATTGAATTAGCTCTCACACCAATATTTGCGTCTAGAGCCTTTGCATTGAGGGCTATCTGAAAGCTGCTTTGGCACTGATGTTGCCTGTGAATGTGGAGTTTGTGGCATGTGAAACCCGCATGTGGAGCATTCGTTTGTGTGGGATGCTCTACCAGGTTCATTCCTAGATAATGCACTCAAAGGGCACTAAGCATAGAGTGTGAAAACTGAGTTTCCTTGAGAGCTGCTTGGAAGCCTGATGGTGTGTGAAGTTGCTGAGCCAAATGGTGTTGTTCTCCAACAAGAACCACTCGGCTGATTCTTCTTCAATATGCCCTTCACCAACATGCAGTGTTTCCTTGATTGAATTAGCTCTCACACCAATATTTGCGTCTAGAGCCTTTGCATCGAGGGCTATCTGAAAACGGCTGTGGCGCTGAAGTTGCCTGTGAATGTGGAGTTGGTGGCATGTGAAACCCGCATGTGGAGCATTCGTTTGTGTGGGATACTCTACCAAGCTTCATTTCAGTCCTAGGCACTCAAAGGGCACTAAGCATAGAGTGTGAAAACTGAGTTTCCTTGAGAGCTGCTTGGAAGCCTGATGGTGTGTGAAGTTAGTGAGCCAAATGGAGTTGTTCTTCCACAAGAACCACTCGGCTGATTCTTCTTCAATATGCCCTTCACCAACATGCAGTGTTTCCTTGATTGAATTAGCTCTCACACCAATATTTGCGTCTAGAGCCTTTGCATTGAGGGCTATCTGCAAACGTCTGTGGCGCTGAAGTTGCCTGTGAATGTGGAGTTGGTGGCATGTGAAACCCGCATGTGGAGCATTCGTTTGTGTGGGATGCTCTACCAGGGTCATTCCTAGATAATGCACTCACAGGGCACTAAGCATAGAGTGTGAAAACTGAGTTTCCTTGAGAGCTGCTTGGAAGGCTGATGGTGTGTGAGGTTAGTGAGCCCAATGGAGTTGTTCTCCCACAAGAACCACTCGGGTGATTCTTCTTCAATATGCCCTTCACCAACATGCAGTGTTTCCTTGATTGAATTAGCTCTCACACCAATATTTGAGTCTAGAGCCTTTGCATTGAGGGCTATCTGCAAACGGCTGTGGCGCTGAAGTTGCCTGTGAATGTGGAGTTGGTGGCATGTGAAACCCGCATGTGGAGCATTCGTTTGTGTGGGATGCTCTACCAGGTTCATTCCTAGATAATGCACTCAAGGCACTAAGCATAGAGTGTGAAAACTGAGTTTCCTTGAGAGCTGCTTTGAAGCCTGATGGTGTGTGAAGTTAGTGAGCCAAATGGAGTTGTTCTCCCACAAGAACCACTCGGCTGATTCTTCTTCAATATGCCCTTCACCAACATGCAATGTTTCCTTGATTGAATTAGCTCTCACACCAATATTTGCGTCTAGAGCCTTTGCATTGAGGGCTATCTGAAAACGGCTTTGGTGCTGAAGTTGCCTGTGAATGTGGAGTTGGTGGCATGTGAAACCCGCATGTGGAGCATTCGTTTGTGTGGGATGCTCACCAAGCTTCATTTCAGTCCTAGGCACTCAAGAGGCACTAAGCATAGAGTGTGAAAACTGAGTTTCCTTGAGAGCTGCTTTGAAGCCTGATGGTGTGCGAAGTTAGTGAGCCAAATGGAGTTGTTCTAACACAAGAACCACTCGGGTGATTCTTCTTCAATATGCCCTTCACCAACATGCACTGTTTCCTTGATTGAATTAGCTCTCACACCAATATTTGAGTCTAGAGCCTTTGCATTGAGGGCTATCTGAAAACGGCTGTGGCGCTGAAGTTGCCTGTGAATGTGGAGTTGGTGGCATGTGAAACCCGCATGTGGAGCATTCGATTGTGTGGGATGCTCTACCAGGTTCATTCCTAGATAATGCACTCAAAGGGCACTAAGCATAGAGTGTGAAAACTGAGTTTCCTTGAGAGCTGCTTGGAAGCCTGATGGTGTGTGAAGTTAGTGAGCCAAATGGAGTTGTTCTCCCACAAGAACCACTCGGCTGATTCTTCTTCAATATGCCCTTCACCAACATGCAGTGTTTCCTTGATTGAATTAGCTCTCACACAAATATTTGCGTCTAGAGCCTTTGCATTGAGGGCTATCTGAAAACGGCTTTGGTGCTGAAGTTGTCTGTGAATGTGGAGTTGGTGGCATGTGAACCCGCATGTGGAGCATTCGTTTGTGTGGGATGCTCAACTAGGATCATACTTAGATAATGCACTCAAAGGGCATTAAGCATAGAGTGTGAAAACTGAGTTTCCTTGAGAGCTGCTTGGGAGCCTGATGGTGTGTGAAGTTAGTGAGCCAAATGGAGTTGTTCTCCCACAAGAACCACTCAGCTGATTCTTCTTCAATATGCCCTTCACCAACATGCAGTGTTTCCTTGATTGAATTAGCTCTCACACCAATATTTGCGTCTAGAGCCTTTGCATTGAGGGCTATCTGAAAACGGCTGTGGCGCTGAAGTTGTCTGTGAATGTGGAGTTGGTGGCATGTGAAACCCGCATGTGGAGCATTCGTTTGTGTGGGATGCTCACCAAGCTTCATTTCAGTCCTAGGCACTCATAGGGCACTAAGCATAGAGTGTGAAAACTGAGTTTCCTTGAGAGCTGCTTGGAACCTGATGGTGTGTGAAGTTAGTGAGCCAAATGGAGTTGTTCTCCCACAAGAACCACTCGGCTGATTCTTCTTCAATATGCCCTTCACCAACATGCAGTGTTTCCTTGATTGAATTAGCTCTCACACCAATATTTGCGTCTAGAGCCTTTGCATTGAGGGCTATCTGAAAACGGCTGTGGCGCTGAAGTTGCCTGTGAATGTGGAGTTGGTGGCATGTGAAACCCGCATGTGGAGCATTCGTTTGTGTGGGATGCTCTACCAGGTTCATTCCTAGATAATGCACTCAAAGGGCACTAAGCATAGAGTGTGAAAACTGAGTTTCCTTGAGAGCTGCTTGGAAGCCTGATGGTGTGTGAAGTTAGTGAGCCAAATGGAGTTGTTCTCCCACAAGAACCACTCGGCTGATTCTTCTTCAATATGCCCTTCACCAACATGCAGTGTTTCCTTGATTGAATTAGCTCTCACACCAATATTTGCGTCTAGAGCCTTTGCATTGAGGGCTATCTGAAAACGGCTGTGGCGCTGAAGTTGCCTGTGAATGTGGAGTTGGTGGCATGTGAAACCCACATGTGGAGCATTCGTTTGTGTGGGATACTCTACCAGGTTCATTCCTAGATAATGCACTCAAAGGGCACTAAGCATAGAGTGTGAAAACTGAGTTTCCTTGAGAGCTGCTTGGAAGCCTGATGGTGTGTGAAGTTAGTGAGCCAAATGGAGTTGTTCTCCCACAAGAACCACTCGGCTGATTCTTCTTCAATATGCCCTTCACCAACATGCAGTGTTTCCTTGATTGAATTAGCTCTCACACCAATATTTGCGTCTAGAGCCTTTGCATTGAGGGCTATCTGAAAGTGGTTTTGGCGCTGAAGTTGCCTGTGAATGTGGAGTTGGTGGCATGTGAAACCCGCATGTGGAGCATTCGTTTATGTGGGATGCTCTACCAGGTTCATTCCTAGATAATGCACTCACAGGGCACTAAGCATAGAGTGTGAAAACTGAGTTTCCTTGAGAGCTGCTTGGAAGGCTGATGGTGTGTGAAGTTAGTGAGCCAAATGGAGTTGTTCTCCCACAAGAAATACTCGGCTGATTCTTCTTCAATATGCCCTTCACCAACATGCAGTGTTTCCTTGATTGAAGTAGCTCTCACAAAAATATTTGCGTCTAGAGCCTTTGCATTGAGGGCTATCTGAAAACGGCTGTGGGGCTGAAGTTGCCTGTGAATGTGGAGTTGGTGGCATGTGAAACCCGCATGTGTGGCATTCGTTTGTGTGGGATGCTCACCAAGCTTCATTTCAGTCCTAGGCACTCAAAGGGCACTAAGCATAGAGTGTGAAAACTGAGTTTCCTTGAGAGCTGCTTGGAAGCCTGATGGTGTGTGAAGTTAGTGAGCCAAATGGAGTTGTTCTCCCACAAGAACCACTCGGCTGATTCTTCTTCAATATGCCCTTCACCAACATGCAGTGTTTCCTTGATTGAATTAGCTCTCACACCAATATTTGCGTCTAGAGCCTTTGCATTGAGGGCTATCTGAAAACGGCTGTGGCGCTGAAGTTGCCTGTGAATGTGGAGTTGGTGGCATGTGAAACCCGCATGTGGAGCATTCGTTTGTGTGGGATGCTCTACCAGGTTCATTCCTAGATAATGCACTCAAAGGGCACTAAGCATAGAGTGTGAAAACTGAGTATCCTTGAGAGCTGCTTGGAAGCCTGATGGTGTGCGACGTTAGTGAGCCAAATGGAGTTGTTCTAACACAAGAACCACTCGGGTGATTCTTCTTCAATATGCCCTTCACCAACATGCAGTGTTTCCTTGATGAATTAGCTCTCACACCAATATTTGCGTCTAGAGCCTTTGCATTGAGGGCTATCTGCAAACGGCTGTGGCGCTGAAGTTGCCTGTGAATGTGGAGTTGGTGGCATGTGAAACCCGCATGTGGAGCATTCGTTTGTGTGGGATGCTCTACCAGGTTCATTCCTAGATAATGCACTCAAAGGGCACTAAGCATAGAGTGTGAAAACTGAGTTTCCTTGAGAGCTGCTTGGAAGCCTGATGGTGTGTGAAGTTAGTGAGCCAAATGGAGTTGTTCTCCCACAAGAACCACTCGGCTGATTCTTCTTCAATATGCCCTTCACCAACATGCAGTGTTTCCTTGATTGAATTAGCTCTCACACCAATATTTGCGTCTAGAGCCTTTGCATTGAGGGCTATCTGAAAACGGCTGTGGCGCTGAAGTTGCCTGTGAATGTGGAGTTGGTGGCATGTGAAACCCGCATGTGGAGCATTCGTTTGTGTGGGATGCTCTACCAGGTTCATTCCTAGATAATGCACTCAAAGGGCACTAAGCATAGAGTGTGAAAACTGAGTTTCCTTGAGAGCTGCTTGGAAGCCTGATGGTGTGTGAAGTTAGTGAGCCAAATGGAGTTGTTCTCCCACAAGAACCACTCGGCTGATTCTTCTTCAATATGCCCTTCACCAACATGCAGTGTTTCCTTGATTGAATTAGCTCTCACACAAATATTTGCGTCTAGAGCCTTTGCATTGAGGGCTATCTGAAAACGGCTGTGGCGCTGAAGTTGCCTGTGAATGTGGAGTTGGTGGCATGTGAAACCCACATGTGGAGCATTCGTTTGTGTGGGATGCTCTACCAGGTTCATTCCTAGATAATGCACTCAAAGGGCACTAAGCATAGAGTGTGCAAACTGAGTTTCCTTGAGAGCTGCTTGGAAGCCTGATGGTGTGTGAAGTTAGTGAGCCAAATGGTGTTGTTCTCCCACAAGAACCACTCGGCTGATTCTTCTTCAATATGCCCTTCACCAACATGCAATGTTTCCTTGATTGAATTAGCTCTCACACCAATATTTGCGTCTAGAGCCTTTGCATTGAGGGCTATCTGAAAGTGGTTTTGGCGCTGAAGTTTCCTGTGAATGTGGAGTTGGTGGCATGTGAAACCCGCATGTGGAGCATTCGTTTGTGTGGGATGCTCTACCAGGTTCATTCCTAGATAATGCACTCACAGGGCACTAAGCATAGAGTGTGAAAACTGAGTTTCCTTGAGAGCTGCTTGGAAGGCTGATGGTGTGTGAAGTTAGTGAGCCAAATGGAGTTGTTCTCCCACAAGAACCACTCGGCTGATTCTTCTTCAATATGCCCTTCACCAACATGCAGTGTTTCCTTGATTGAATTAGCTCTCACACCAATATTTGCGTCTAGAGCCTTTGCATTGAGGGCTATCTGAAAACGGCTGTGGCGCTGAAGTTGCCTGTGAATGTGGAGTTGGTGGCATGTGAAACCCGCATGTGGAGCATTCGTTTGTGTGGGATGCTCTACCAGGTTCATTCCTAGATAATGCACTCAAAGGGCACTAAGCATAGAGTGTGAAAACTGAGTTTCCTTGAGAGCTGCTTGGAAGCCTGATGGTGTGTGAAGTTAGTGAGCCAAATGGAGTTGTTCTCCCACAAGAACCACTCGGCTGATTCTTCTTCAATATGCCCTTCACCAACATGCAGTGTTTCCTTGATTGAATTAGCTCTCACACAAATATTTGCGTCTAGAGCCTTTGCATTGAGGGCTATCTGAAAACGGCTGTGGCGCTGAAGTTGCCTGTGAATGTGGAGTTGGTGGCATGTGAAACCCACATGTGGAGCATTCGTTTGTGTGGGATGCTCTACCAGGTTCATTCCTAGATAATGCACTCAAAGGGCACTAAGCATAGAGTGTGCAAACTGAGTTTCCTTGAGAGCTGCTTGGAAGCCTGATGGTGTGTGAAGTTAGTGAGCCAAATGGTGTTGTTCTCCCACAAGAACCACTCGGCTGATTCTTCTTCAATATGCCCTTCACCAACATGCAATGTTTCCTTGATTGAATTAGCTCTCACACCAATATTTGCGTCTAGAGCCTTTGCATTGAGGGCTATCTGAAAGTGGTTTTGGCGCTGAAGTTTCCTGTGAATGTGGAGTTGGTGGCATGTGAAACCCGCATGTGGAGCATTCGTTTGTGTGGGATGCTCTACCAGGTTCATTCCTAGATAATGCACTCACAGGGCACTAAGCATAGAGTGTGAAAACTGAGTTTCCTTGAGAGCTGCTTGGAAGGCTGATGGTGTGTGAAGTTAGTGAGCCAAATGGAGTTGTTCTCCCACAAGAACCACTCGGCTGATTCTTCTTCAATATGCCCTTCACCAACATGCAGTGTTTCCTTGATTGAGTTAGCTCTCACACCAATATTTGAGTCTAGAGCCTTTGCATTGAGGGCTATCTGCAAACGTCTGTGGCGCTGAAGTTGCCTGTGAATGTGGAGTTGGTGGCATGTGAAACCCGCATGTGGAGCATTCGTTTGTGTGGGATGCTCTACCAGGTTCATTCCTAGATAATGCACTCAAAGGGCACTAAGCATAGAGTGTGAAAACTGAGTTTCCTTGAGAGCTGCTTGGAAGCCTGATGGTGTGTGACGTTAGTGAGCCAAATGGAGTTGTTCTCCCACAAGAACCACTCGGCTGATTCTTCTTCAATATGCCCTTCACCAACATGCAGTGTTTCCTTGATTGAATTAGCTCTCACACCAATATTTGCGTCTAGAGCCTTTGCATTGAGGGCTATCTGCAAACGTCTGTGGCGCTGAAGTTGCCTGTGAATGTGGAGTTGGTGGCATGTGAAACCCGCATGTGGAGCATTCGTTTGTGTGGGATGCTCTACCAGGTTCATTCCTAGATAATGCACTCAAAGGGCACTAAGCATAGAGTGTGAAAACTGAGTTTCCTTGAGAGCTGCTTGGAAGCCTGATGGTGTGTGAAGTTAGTGAGCCAAATGGAGTTGTACTCCCACAAGAACCACTCGGGTGATTCTTCTTCAATATGCCCTTCACCAACATGCAGTGTTTCCTTGATTGAATTAGCTCTCACACCAATATTTGAGTCTAGAGCCTTTGCATTGAGGGCTATCTGAAAACGGCTGTGGCGCTGAAGTTGCCTGTGAATGTGGAGTTGGTGGCATGTGAAACCCGCATGTGGAGCATTCGTTTGTGTGGGATGCTCTACCAGGTTCATTCCTAGATAATGCACTCATAGGGCACTAAGCATAGAATGTGAAAACTGAGTTTCCTTGAGAGCTGCTTGGAAGCCTGATGGTGTGTGACGTTAGTGAGCCAAATGGAGTTGTTCTCCCACAAGAACCACTCGGCTGATTCTTCTTCAATATGCCCTTCACCAACATGCAGTGTTTCCTTGATTGAATTAGCTCTCACACCAATATTTGAGTCTAGAGCCTTTGCATTGAGGGCTATCTGAAAACGGCTGTGGCGCTGAAGTTGCCTGTGAATGTGGAGTTGGTGGCATGTGAAACCCGCATGTGGAGCATTCGTTTGTGTGGGATGCTCTACCAGGTTCATTCCTAGATAATGCACTCACAGGGCACTAAGCATAGAGTGTGAAAACTGAGTTTCCTTGAGAGCTGCTTGGAAGCCTGATGGTGTGTGACGTTAGTGAGCCAAATGGAGTTGTTCTCCCACAAGAACCACTCGGGTGATTCTTCTTCAATATGCCCTTCACCAACATGCAGTGTTTCCTTGATGAATTAGCTCTCACACCAATATTTGCGTCTAGAGCCTTTGCATTGAGGGCTATCTGAAAACGGCTGTGGCGCTGAAGTTGCCTGTGAATGTGGAGTTGGTGGCATGTGAAACCCGCATGTGGAGCATTCGTTTGTGTGGGATGCTCTACCAGGTTCATTCCTAGATAATGCACTCACAGGGCACTAAGCATAGAGTGTGAAAACTGAGTTTCCTTGAGAGCTGCTTGGAAGGCTGATGGTGTGTGAAGTTAGTGAGCCAAATGGAGTTGTTCTCCCACAAGAACCACTCGGGTGATTCTTCTTCAATATGCCCTTCACCAACATGCAGTGTTTCCTTGATTGAATTAGCTCTCACACCAATATTTGAGTCTAGAGCCTTTGCAGTGAGGGCTATCTGAAAACGGCTGTGGCGCTGAAGTTGCCTGTGAATGTGGAGTTGGTGGCATGTGAAACCCGCATGTGGAGCATTCGTTTGTGTGGGATGCTCTACCAGGTTCATTCCTAGATAATGCACTCATAGGGCACTAAGCATAGAGTGTGAAAACTGAGTTTCCTTGAGAGCTGCTTGGAAGCCTGATGGTGTGTGAAGTTAGTGAGCCAAATGGAGTTGTTCTCCCACAAGAACCACTCGGCTAATTCTTCTTCAATATGCCCTTCACCAACATGCAGTGTTTCCTTGATGAATTAGCTCTCACACCAATATTTGCGTCTAGAGACCTTTGCATTGAGGGCTATCTGCAAACGTCTGTGGCGCTGAAGTTGCCTGTGAATGTGGAGTTGGTGGCATGTGAAACCCGCATGTGGAGCATTCGTTTGTGTGGGATGCTCTACCAGGTTCATTCCTAGATAATGCACTCATAGGGCACTAAGCATAGAGTGTGAAAACTGAGTTTCCTTGAGAGCTGCTTGGAAGCCTGATGGTGTGTGAAGTTAGTGAGCCAAATGGAGTTGTTCTCCCACAAGAACCACTCGGCTGATTCTTCTTCAATATGCCCTTCACCAACATGCAGTGTTTCCTTGATTGAATTAGCTCTCACACCAATATTTGCGTCTAGAGCCTTTGCATTGAGGGCTATCTGAAAACGGCTGTGGCGCTGAAGTTGCCTGTGAATGTGGAGTTGGTGGCATGTGAAACCCGCATGTGGAGCATTCGTTTGTGTGGGATGCTCTACCAGGTTCATTCCTAGATAATGCACTCATAGGGCACTAAGCATAGAATGTGAAAACTGAGTTTCCTTGAGAGCTGCTTGGAAGCCTGATGGTGTGTGACGTTAGTGAGCCAAGTGGAGATGTTCTCCCACAAGAACCACTCGGCTGATTCTTCTTCAATATGCCCTTCACCAACATGCAGTGTTTCCTTGATGAATTAGCTCTCACACCAATATTTGCGTCTAGAGCCTTTGCATTGAGGGCTATCTGAAAACGGCTGTGGCGCTGAAGTTGCCTGTGAATGTGGAGTTGGTGGCATGTGAAACCCGCATGTGGAGCATTCGTTTGTGTGGGATGCTCTACCAGGTTCATTCCTAGATAATGCACTCAATGGGCACTAAGCATAGCGTGTGAAAACTGAGTTTCCTTGAGAGCTGCTTGGAAGCCTGATGGTGTGTGAAGTTAGTGAGCCAAATGGAGTTGTTCTCCCACAAGAACCACTCGGCTGATTCTTCTTCAATATGCCCTTCACCAACATGCAGTGTTTCCTTGATTGAATTAGCTCTCACAAAAATATTTGCGTCTAGAGCCTTTGCATTGAGGGCTATCTGAAAACGGCTGTGGCGCTGAAGTTGCCTGTGAATGTGGAGTTGGTGGCATGTGAAACCCGCATGTGGAGCATTCGTTTGTGTGGGATGCTCTACCAGGTTCATTCCTAGATAATGCACTCATAGGGCACTAAGCATAGAGTGTGAAAACTGAGTTTCCTTGAGAGCTGCTTGGAAGGCTGATGGTGTGTGACGTTAGTGAGCCAAATGGAGTTGTTCTCCCACAAGAACCACTCGGCTGATTCTTCTTCAATATGCCCTTCACCAACATGCAGTGTTTCCTTGATTGAATTAGCTCTCACACCAATATTTGCGTCTAGAGACCTTTGCATTGAGGGCTATCTGCAAACGTCTGTGGCGCTGAAGTTGCCTGTGAATGTGGAGTTGGTGGCATGTGAAACCCGCATGTGGAGCATTCGTTTGTGTGGGATGCTCTACCAGGTTCATTCCTAGATAATGCACTCATAGGGCACTAAGCATAGAGTGTGAAAACTGAGTTTCCTTGAGAGCTGCTTGGAAGCCTGATGGTGTGTGAAGTTAGTGAGCCAAATGGAGTTGTTCTCCCACAAGAACCACTCGGCTGATTCTTCTTCAATATGCCCTTCACCAACATGCAGTGTTTCCTTGATTGAATTAGCTCTCACACCAATATTTGCGTCTAGAGCCTTTGCATTGAGGGCTATCTGAAAACGGCTGTGGCGCTGAAGTTGCCTGTGAATGTGGAGTTGGTGGCATGTGAAACCCGCATGTGGAGCATTCGTTTGTGTGGGATGCTCTACCAGGTTCATTCCTAGATAATGCACTCATAGGGCACTAAGCATAGAGTGTGAAAACTGAGTTTCCTTGAGAGCTGCTTGGAAGCCTGATGGTGTGTGACGTTAGTGAGCCAAATGGAGTTGTTCTCCCACAAGAACCACTCGGGTGATTCTTCTTCAATATGCCCTTCACCAACATGCAGTGTTTCCTTGATGAATTAGTTCTCACACCAATATTTGCGTCTAGAGACCTTTGCATTGAGGGCTATCTGCAAACGTCTGTGGCGCTGAAGTTGCCTGTGAATGTGGAGTTGGTGGCATGTGAAACCCGCATGTGGAGCATTCGTTTGTGTGGGATGCTCTACCAGGTTCATTCCTAGATAATGCACTCAATGGGCACTAAGCATAGCGTGTGAAAACTGAGTTTCCTTGAGAGCTGCTTGGAAGCCTGATGGTGTGTGAAGTTAGTGAGCCAAATGGAGTTGTTCTCCCACAAGAACCAATCGGCTGATTCTTCTTCATTATGCCCTTCACCAACATGCAGTGTTTCCTTGATTGAATTAGCTCTCACACCAATATTTGCGTCTAGAGCCTGTGCATTGAGGGCTATCTCAAAACGGCTGTGGCGCTGAAGTTGCCTGTGAATGTGGAGTTGGTGGCATGTGAAACCCGCATGTGGAGCATTCGTTTGTGTGGGATGCTCTACCAGGTTCATTCCTAGATAATGCACTCACAGGGCACTAAGCATAGAGTGTGAAAACTGAGTTTCCTTGAGAGCTGCTTGGAAGGCTGATGGTGTGTGAAGTTAGTGAGCCAAATGGAGTTGTTCTCCCACAAGAACCACTCGGCTGATTCTTCTTCAATATGCCCTTCACCAACATGCAGTGTTTCCTTGATGAATTAGCTCTCACACCAATATTTGCGTCTAGAGACCTTTGCATTGAGGGCTATCTGAAAACGGCTGTGGCGCTGAAGTTGCCTGTGAATGTGGAGTTGGTGGCATGTGAAACCCGCATGTGGAGCATTCGTTTGTGTGGGATGCTCTACCAGGTTCATTCCTAGATAATGCACTCACAGGGCACTAAGCATAGAGTGTGAAAACTGAGTTTCCTTGAGAGCTGCTTGGAAGGCTGATGGTGTGTGAAGTTAGTGAGCCAAATGGAGTTGTTCTCCCACAAGAACCACTCGGCTGATTCTTCTTCAATATGCCCTTCACCAACATGCAGTGTTTCCTTGATTGAATTAGCTCTCACACCAATATTTGAGTCTAGAGCCTTTGCATTGAGGGCTATCTGAAAACGGCTGTGGCGCTGAAGTTGCCTGTGAATGTGGAGTTGGTGGCATGTGAAACCCGCATGTGGAGCATTCGTTTGTGTGGGATGCTCTACCAGGTTCATTCCTAGATAATGCACTCACAGGGCACTAAGCATAGAGTGTGAAAACTGAGTTTCCTTGAGAGCTGCTTGGAAGCCTGATGGTGTGTGACGTTAGTGAGCCAAATGGAGTTGTTCTCCCACAAGAACCACTCGGGTGATTCTTCTTCAATATGCCCTTCACCAACATGCAGTGTTTCCTTGATGAATTAGCTCTCACACCAATATTTGCGTCTAGAGACCTTTGCATTGAGGGCTATCTGCAAACGTCTGTGGCGCTGAAGTTGCCTGTGAATGTGGAGTTGGTGGCATGTGAAACCCGCATGTGGAGCATTCGTTTGTGTGGGATGCTCTACCAGGTTCATTCCTAGATAATGCACTCAAAGGGCACTAAGCATAGAGTGTGAAAACTGAGTTTCCTTGAGAGCTGCTTGGAAGCCTGATGGTGTGTGAAGTTAGTGAGCCAAATGGAGTTGTTCTCCCACAAGAACCACTCGGCTGATTCTTCTTCAATATGCCCTTCACCAACATGCAGTGTTTCCTTGATTGAATTAGCTCTCACACCAATATTTGCGTCTAGAGCCTTTGCATTGAGGGCTATCTGCAAACGTCAGAGGCGCTGAAGTTGCCTGTGAATATGGAGTTGGTGGCATGTGAAACCCGCATGTGGAGCATTCGTTTGTGTGGGATGCTCTACCAGGTTCATTCCTAGATAATGCACTCATAGGGCACTAAGCATAGAGTGTGAAAACTGAGTTTCCTTGAGAGCTGCTTGGAAGCCTGATGGTGTGTGAAGTTAGTGAGCCAAATGGAGTTGTTCTCCCACAAGAACCACTCGGCTGATTCTTCTTCAATATGCCCTTCACCAACATGCAGTGTTTCCTTGATTGAATTAGCTCTCACACCAATATTTGCGTCTAGAGCCTTTGCATTGAGGGCTATCTGAAAACGGCTGTGGCGCTGAAGTTGCCTGTGAATGTGGAGTTGGTGGCATGTGAAACCCGCATGTGGAGCATTCGTTTGTGTGGGATGCTCTACCAGGTTCATTCCTAGATAATGCACTCACAGGGCACTAAGCATAGAGTGTGAAAACTGAGTTTCCTTGAGAGCTGCTTGGAAGGCTGATGGTGTGTGAAGTTAGTGAGCCAAATGGAGTTGTTCTCCCACAAGAACCACTCGGCTGATTCTTCTTCAATATGCCCTTCACCAACATGCAGTGTTTCCTTGATTGAATTAGCTCTCACACCAATATTTGAGTCTAGAGCCTTTGCATTGAGGGCTATCTGAAAACGGCTGTGGCGCTGAATTTGCCTGTGAATGTGGAGTTGGTGGCATGTGAAACCCGCATGTGGAGCATTCGTTTGTGTGGGATGCTCTACCAGGTTCATTCCTAGATAATGCACTCATAGGGCACTAAGCATAGCGTGTGAAAACTGAGTTTCCTTGAGAGCTGCTTGGAAGCCTGATGGTGTGTGACGTTAGTGAGCCAAATGGAGTTGTTCTCCCACTAGAACCACTCGGGTGATTCTTCTTCAATATGCCCTTCACCAACATGCAGTGTTTCCTTGATGAATTAGCTCTCACACCAATATTTGCGTCTAGAGACCTTTGCATTGAGGGCTATCTGCAAACGTCTGTGGCGCTGAAGTTGCCTGTGAATGTGGAGTTGGTGGCATGTGAAACCCGCATGTGGAGCATTCGTTTGTGTGGGATGCTCTACCAGGTTCATTCCTAGATAATGCACTCAATGGGCACTAAGCATAGCGTGTGAAAACTGAGTTTCCTTGAGAGCTGCTTGGAAGCCTGATGGTGTGTGAAGTTAGTGAGCCAAATGGAGTTGTTCTCCCACAAGAACCACTCGGCTGATTCTTCTTCAATATGCCCTTCACCAACATGCAGTGTTTCCTTGATTGAATTAGCTCTCACACCAATATTTGCGTCTAGAGCCTGTGCATTGAGGGCTATCTGAAAACGGCTGTGGCGCTGAAGTTGCCTGTGAATGTGGAGTTGGTGGCATGTGAAACCCGCATGTGGAGCATTCGTTTGTGTGGGATGCTCTACCAGGTTCATTCCTAGATAATGCACTCACAGGGCACTAAGCATAGAGTGTGAAAACTGAGTTTCCTTGAGAGCTGCTTTGAAGGCTGATTGTGTGTGAAGTTAGTGAGCCAAATGGAGTTGTTCTCCCACAAGAACCACTCGGCTGATTCTTCTTCAATATGCCCTTCACCAACATGCAGTGTTTCCTTGATTGAATTAGCTCTCACACCAATATTTGAGTCTAGAGCCTTTGCATTGAGGGCTATCTGAAAACGGCTGTGGCGCTGAAGTTGCCTGTGAATGTGGAGTTGGTGGCATGTGAAACCCGCATGTGGAGCATTCGTTTGTGTGGGATGCTCTACCAGGTTCATTCCTAGATAATGCACTCATAGGGCACTAAGCATAGAGTGTGAAAACTGAGTTTCCTTGAGAGCTGCTTGGAAGGCTGATGGTGTGTGACGTTAGTGAGCCAAATGGAGTTGTTCTCCCACAAGAACCACTCGGGTGATTCTTCTTCAATATGCCCTTCACCAACATGCAGTGTTTCCTTGATGAATTAGCTCTCACACCAATATTTGCGTCTAGAGCCTTTGCATTGAGGGCTATCGGCAAACGTCTGTGGCGCTGAAGTTGCCTGTGAATGTGGAGTTGGTGGCATGTGAAACCCGCATGTGGAGCATTCGTTTGTGTGGGATGCTCTACCAGGTTCATTCCTAGATAATGCACTCATAGGGCACTAAGCATAGAGTGTGAAAACTGAGTTTCCTTGAGAGCTGCTTGGAAGCCTGATGGTGTGTGACGTTAGTGAGCCAAATGGAGTTGTTCTCCCACGAGAACCACTCGGGTGATTCTTCTTCAATATGCCCTTCACCAACATGCAGTGTTTCCTTGATGAATTAGCTCTCACACCAATATTTGCGTCTAGAGACCTTTGCATTGAGGGCTATCTGCAAACGTCTGTGGCGCTGAAGTTGCCTGTGAATGTGGAGTTGGTGGCATGTGAAACCCGCATGTGGAGCATTCGTTTGTGTGGGATGCTCTACCAGGTTCATTCCTAGATAATGCACTCAATGGGCACTAAGCATAGCGTGTGAAAACTGAGTTTCCTTGAGAGCTGCTTGGAAGCCTGATGGTGTGTGAAGTTAGTGAGCCAAATGGAGTTGTTCTCCCACAAGAACCACTTGGCTGATTCTTCTTCAATATGCCCTTCACCAACATGCAGTGTTTCCTTGATTGAATTAGCTCTCACACCAATATTTGCGTCTAGAGCCTGTGCATTGAGGGCTATCTGAAAACGGCTGTGGCGCTGAAGTTGCCTGTGAATGTGGAGTTGGTGGCATGTGAAACCCGCATGTGGAGCATTCGTTTGTGTGGGATGCTCTACCAGGTTCATTCCTAGATAATGCACTCAAAGGGCACTAAGCATAGAGTGTGAAAACTGAGTTTCCTTGAGAGCTGCTTGGAAGCCTGATGGTGTGTGAAGTTAGTGAGCCAAATGGAGTTGTTCTCCCACAAGAACCACTCGGCTGATTCTTCTTCAATATGCCCTTCACCAACATGCAGTGTTTCCTTGATTGAATTAGCTCTCACACCAATATTTGAGTCTAGAGCCTTTGCATTGAGGGCTATCTGCAAACGGCTGTGGCGCTGAAGTTGCCTGTGAATGTGGAGTTGGTGGCATGTGAAACCCGCATGTGGAGCATTCGTTTGTGTGGGATGCTCTACCAGGTTCATTCCTAGATAATGCACTCATAGGGCACTAAGCATAGAGTGTGAAAACTGAGTTTCCTTGAGAGCTGCTTGGAAGCCTGATGGTGTGTGAAGTTAGTGAGCCAAATGGAGTTGTTCTCCCACAAGAACCACTCGGCTGATTCTTCTTCAATATGCCCTTCACCAACATGCAGTGTTTCCTTGATGAATTAGCTCTCACACCAATATTTGCGTCTAGAGCCTTTGCATTGAGGGCTATCTGCAAACGTCTGTGGCGCTGAAGTTGCCTGTGAATGTGGAGTTGGTGGCATGTGAAACCCGCATGTGGAGCATTCGTTTGTGTGGGATGCTCTACCAGGTTCATTCCTAGATAATGCACTCAAAGGCACTAAGCATAGAGTGTGAAAACTGAGTTTCCTTGAGAGCTGCTTGGAAGCCTGATGGTGTGTGACGTTAGTGAGCCAAATGGAGTTGTTCTCCCACAAGAACCACTCGGCTGATTCTTCTTCAATATGCCCTTCACCAACATGCAGTGTTTCCTTGATGAATTAGCTCTCACACCAATATTTGCGTCTAGATCCTTTGCATTGAGGGCTATCTGAAAACGGCTGTGGCACTGAAGTTGCCTGTGAATGTGGAGTTGGTGGCATGTGAAACCCGCATGTGGAGCATTCGTTTGTGTGGGATGCTCTACCAGGTTCATTCCTAGATAATGCACTCAAGGGGCACTAAGCATAGAGTGTAAAAACTGAGTTTCCTTGAGAGCTGCTTGGAAGCCTGATGGTGTGTGAAGTTAGTGAGCCAAATGGTGTTGTTCTCCCACAAGAACCACTCGGCTGATTCTTCTTCAATATGCCCTTCACCAACATGCAGTGTTTTCTTGATTGAATTAGCTCTCACACCAATATTTGCGTCTAGAGCCTTTGCATTGAGGGCTATCTGAAAACGGCTGTGGCGCTGAAGTTGCCTGTGAATGTGGAGTTGGTGGCATGTGAAACCCGCATGTGGAGCATTCGTTTGTGTGGGATGCTCTACCAGGTTCATTCCTAGATAATGCACTCATAGGGCACTAAGCATAGAGTGTGAAAACTGAGTTTCCTTGAGAGCTGCTTGGAAGCCTGATGGTGTGTGACGTTAGTGAGCCAAATGGAGTTGTTCTCCCACAAGAACCACTCGGCTGATTCTTCTTCTTTTTTTTTTTTTTTTTAAATTATTTATTATTTAACTTCAGAAATTACATTGTATTATGTGACACAGTTACATAGATACTTGGGTTCTCCCCACCCCTCCCCAAACCCTCCCACCATGGTGGATTCCTCCACCTTATTGCATAACCACAGCTCAAGTTCAGTTGAGATTTCCCCATTGCAAGCGTATACCAAACATAGAGTCCAGGATCTTATTGTCCCGTCAAGTTCAACGGTTTCTTAGGTATACCCCCTCTGGTCTGATGACAGAGCCAGCAGAGTATCATCCCAGTCAATTGAAAGCTCCAACATACCATCAGCAAAAATTTACATCATTATGGAATTAATTGACATAGTAATGAGTAATATGCCCTTCACCAACATGCAGTGTTTCCTTGATGAATTAGCTCTCACACCAATATTTGCGTCTAGAGCCTTTGCAGTGAGGGCTATCTGCAAACGTCTGTGGCGCTGAAGTTGTCTGTGAATGTGGAGTTGGTGGCATGTGAAACCCGCATGTGGAGCATTCGTTTGTGTGGGATGCTCTACCAGGTTCATTCCTAGATAATGCACTCAAAGGGCACTAAGCATAGAATGTGAAAACTGAGTTTCCTTGAGAGCTGCTTGGAAGCCTGATGGTGTGTGACGTTAGTGAGCCAAATGGAGTTGTTCTCCCACAAGAACCACTCGGCTGATTCTTCTTCAATATGCCCTTCACCAGCATGCAGTGTTTCCTTGATGAATTAGCTCTCACACCAATATTTGCGTCTAGAGCCTTTGCAGTGAGGCCTATCTGAAAACGGCTGTGGCGCTGAAGTTGTCTGTGAATGTGGAGTTGGTGGCATGTGAAACCCGCATGTGGAGCATTCGTTTGTGTGGGATGCTCTATCAGGTTCATTCCTAGATAATGCACTCAATGGGCACTAAGCATAGAGTGTGAAAACTGAGTTTCCTTGAGAGCTGCTTGGAAGCCTGATGGTGTGTGAAGTTAGTGAGCCAAATGGAGTTGTTCTCCCACAAGAACCACTCGGCTGATTCTTCTTCAATATGCCCTTCACCAACATGCAGTGTTTCCTTGATTGAATTAGCTCTCACACCAATATTTGCGTCTAGAGCCTTTGCATTGAGGGCTATCTGCAAACGTCTGTGGCGCTGAAGTTGCCTGTGAATGTGGAGTTGGTGGCATGTGAAACCCGCATGTGGAGCATTCGTTTGTGTGGGATGCTCTACCAGGTTCATTCCTAGATAATGCACTCACAGGGCACTAAGCATAGAGTGTGAAAACTGAGTTTCCTTGAGAGCTGCTTGGAAGCCTGATGGTGTGTGAAGTTAGTGAGCCAAATGGAGTTGTTCTCCCACAAGAACCACTCGGCTGATTCTTCTTCAATATGCCCTTCACCAACATGCAGTGTTTCCTTGATTGAATTAGCTCTCACACCAATATTTGCGTCTAGAGCCATTGCATTGAGGGCTATCTGCAAACGGCTGTGGCGCTGAAGTTGCCTGTGAATGTGGAGTTGGTGGCATGTGAAACCCGCATGTGGAGCATTTGTTTGTGTGGGATGCTCTACCAGGTTCATTCCTAGATAATGCACTCATAGGGCACTAAGCATAGAGTGTGAAAACTGAGTTTCCTTGAGAGCTGCTTGGAAGCCTGATGGTGTGTGACGTTAGTGAGCCAAATGGAGTTGTTCTCCCACAAGAACCACTCGGCTGATTCTTCTTCAATATGCCCTTCAACAACATGCAGTGTTTCCTTGATGAATTAGCTCTCACACCAATATTTGCGTCTAGAGCCTTTGCATTGAGGGCTATCTGAAAACGGCTGTGGCGCTGAAGTTGCCTGTGAATGTGGAGTTGGTGGCATGTGAAACCCGCATGTGGAGCATTCGTTTGTGTGGGATGCTCTATCAGGTTCATTCCTAGATAATGCACTCAATGGGCACTAAGCATAGAGTGTGAAAACTGAGTTTCCTTGAGAGCTGCTTGGAAGCCTGATGGTGTGTGAAGTTAGTGAGCCAAATGGAGTTGTTCTCCCACAAGAACCACTCGGCTGATTCTTCTTCAATATGCCCTTCACCAACATGCAGTGTTTCCTTGATTGAATTAGCTCTCACACCAATATTTGCGTCTAGAGCCTTTGCATTGAGGGCTATCTGCAAACGTCTGTGGCGCTGAAGTTGCCTGTGAATGTGGAGTTGGTGGCATGTGAAACCCGCATGTGGAGCATTCGTTTGTGTGGGATGCTCTACCAGGTTCATTCCTAGATAATGCACTCACAGGGCACTAAGCATAGAGTGTGAAAACTGAGTTTCCTTGAGAGCTGCTTGGAAGCCTGATGGTGTGTGAAGTTAGTGAGCCAAATGGAGTTGTTCTCCCACAAGAACCACTCGGCTGATTCTTCTTCAATATGCCCTTCACCAACATGCAGTGTTTCCTTGATTGAATTAGCTCTCACACCAATATTTGCGTCTAGAGCCATTGCATTGAGGGCTATCTGAAAACGGCTGTGGCGCTGAAGTTGCCTGTGAATGTGGAGTTGGTGGCATGTGAAACCCGCATGTGGAGCATTTGTTTGTGTGGGATGCTCTACCAGGTTCATTCCTAGATAATGCACTCATAGGGCACTAAGCATAGAGTGTGAAAACTGAGTTTCCTTGAGAGCTGCTTGGAAGCCTGATGGTGTGTGACGTTAGTGAGCCAAATGGAGTTGTTCTCCCACAAGAACCACTCGGCTGATTCTTCTTCAATATGCCCTTCACCAACATGCAGTGTTTCCTTGATGAATTAGCTCTCACACCAATATTTGCGTCTAGAGCCTTTGCATTGAGGGCTATCTGCAAACGTCTGTGGCGCTGAAGTTGCCTGTGAATGTGGAGTTGGTGGCATGTGAAACCCGCATGTGGAGCATTCGTTTGTGTGGGATGCTCTACCAGGTTCATTCCTAGATAATGCACTCATAGGGCACTAAGCATAGAGTGTGAAAACTGAGTTTCCTTGAGAGCTGCTTGGAAGCCTGATGGTGTGTGAAGTTAGTGAGCCAAATGGAGTTGTTCTCCCACAAGAACCACTCGGCTGATTCTTCTTCAATATGCCCTTCACCAACATGCAGTGTTTCCTTGATTGAATTAGCTCTCACACCAATATTTGCGTCTAGATCCTTTCCATTGAGGGCTATCTGAAAACGGCTGTGGCACTGAAGTTGCCTGTGAATGTGGAGTTGGTGGCATGTGAAACCCGCATGTGGAGCATTCGTTTGTGTGGGATGCTCTACCAGGTTCATTCCTAGATAATGCACTCAAGGGGCACTAAGCATAGAATGTGAAAACTGAGTTTCCTTGAGAGCTGCTTGGAAGCCTGATGGTGTGTGACGTTAGTGAGCCAAATGGAGTTGTTCTCCCACAAGAACCACTCGGCTGATTCTTCTTCAATATGCCCTTCACCAACATGCAGTGTTTCCTTGATTGAATTAGCTCTCACACCAATATTTGCGTCTAGAGCCTTTGCATTGAGGGCTATCTGCAAACGTCTGTGGCGCTGAAGTTGCCTGTGAATGTGGAGTTGGTGGCATGTGAAACCCGCATGTGGAGCATTCGTTTGTGTGGGATGCTCTACCAGGTTCATTCCTAGATAATGCACTCAATGGGCACTAAGCATAGAGTGTGAAAACTGAGTTTCCTTGAGAGCTGCTTGGAAGCCTGATGGTGTGTGAAGTTAGTGAGCCAAATGGAGTTGTTCTCCCACAAGAACCACTCGGCTGATTCTTCTTCAATATGCCCTTCACCAACATGCAGTGTTTCCTTGATTGAATTAGCTCTCACACCAATATTTGCGTCTAGAGCCTTTGCATTGAGGGCTATCTGAAAACGGCTGTGGCGCTGAAGTTGCCTGTGAATGTGGAGTTGGTGGCATGTGAAACCCGCATGTGGAGCATTCGTTTGTGTGGGATGCTCTACCAGGTTCATTCCTAGATAATGCACTCACAGGGCACTAAGCATAGAGTGTGAAAACTGAGTTTCCTTGAGAGCTGCTTGGAAGCCTGATGGTGTGTGACGTTAGTGAGCCAAATGGAGTTGTTCTCCCACAAGAACCACTCGGCTGATTCTTCTTCAATATGCCCTTCACCAACATGCAGTGTTTCCTTGATGAATTAGTTCTCACACCAATATTTGCGTCTAGAGCCTTTGCATTGAGGGCTATCTGAAAACGTCTGTGGCGCTGAAGTTGCCTGTGAATGTGGAGTTGGTGGCATGTGAAACCCGCATGTGGAGCATTCGTTTGTGTGGGATGCTCTACCAGGTTCATTCCTAGATAATGCACTCACAGGGCACTAAGCATAGAGTGTGAAAACTGATTTTCCTTGAGAGCTGCTTGGAAACCTGATGGTGTGTGAAGTTAGTGAGCCAAATGGAGTTGTTCTCCCACAAGAACCACTCGGCTGATTCTTCTTCAATATGCCCTTCACCAACATGCAGTGTTTCCTTGATTGAATTAGCTCTCACACCAATATTTGCCTCTAGAGCCTTTGCATTGAGGGCTATCTGAAAGTGGCTTTGGCGCTGAAGTTGCCTGTGAATGTGGAGTTGGTGGCATGTGAAACCCGCATGTGGAGCATTCGTTTGTGTGGGATGCTCTACCAGGTTCATTCCTAGATAATGCACTCAGAGGGCACTAAGCATAGAGTGTGAAAACTGAGTTTCCTTGAGAGCTGCTTGGAAGCCTGATGGTGTGTGAAGTTAGTGAGCCAAATGGAGTTGTTCTCCCACAAGAACCACTCGGCTGATTCTTCTTCAATATGCCCTTCACCAACATGCAGTGTTTCCTTGATTGAATTAACTCTCACACCAATATTTGCTTCTAGATCCTTTGCATTGAGGGCTATCTGAAAACGGCTGTGGCGCTGAAGTTGCCTGTGAATGTGGAGTTGGTGGCATGTGAAACCCGCATGTGGAGCATTCGTTTGTGTGGGATGCTCTACCAGGTTCATTCCTAGATAATGCACTCATAGGGCACTAAGCATAGAGTGTGAAAACTGAGTTACCTTGAGAGCTGCTTGGAAGCCTGATGGTGTGTGAAGTTAGTGAGCCAAATGGAGTTGTTCTCCCACAAGAACCCCTCGGCTGATTCTTCTTCAATATGCCCTTCACCAACATGCAGTGTTTCCTTGATTGAATTAGCTCTCACACCAATATTTGCGTCTAGAGCCTTTGCATTGAGGGCTATCTGAAAACGTCTGTGGCGCTGAAGTTGCCTGTGAATGTGGAGTTGGTGGCATGTGAAACCCGCATGTGGAGCATTCGTTTGTGTGGGATGCTCTACCAGGTTCATTCCTAGATAATGCACTCAATGGGCACTAAGCATAGAGTGTGAAAACTGAGTTTCCTTGAGAGCTGGTTGGAAGCCTGATGGTGTGTGAAGTTAGTGAGCCCAATGGAGTTGTTCTCCCACAAGAACCACTCGGGTGATTCTTCTTCAATATGCCCTTCACCAACATGCAGTGTTTCCTTGATTGAATTAGCTCTCACACCAATATTTGCGTCTAGAGCCTTTGCATTGAGGGCTATCTGCAAACGTCTGTGGCGCTGAAGTTGCCTGTGAATGTGGAGTTGGTGGCATGTGAAACCCGCATGTGGAGCATTCGTTTGTGTGGGATGCTCTACCAGGTTCATTCCTAGATAATGCACTCAAAGGGCACTAAGCATAGAGTGTGAAAACTGAGTTTCCTTGAGAGCTGCTTGGAAGCCTGATGGTGTGTGAAGTTAGTGAGCCAAATGGAGTTGTTCTCCCACAAGAACCACTCGGCTGATTCTTCTTCCTCAATATGCCCTTCACCAACATGCAGTGTTTCCTTGATTGAATTAGCTCTCACACCAATATTTGCGTCTAGAGCCTTTGCATTGAGGGCTATCTGCAAACGTCTTTGGCGCTGAAGTTGCCTGTGAATGTGGAGTTGGTGGCATGTGAAACCCGCATGTGGAGCATTCGTTTGTGTGGGATGCTCTACCAGGTTCATTCCTAGATAATGCACTCAAAGGGCACTAAGCATAGAGTGTGAAAACTGAGTTTCCTTGAGAGCTGCTTGGAAGCCTGATGGTGTGTGAAGTTAGTGAGCCAAATGGAGTTGTTCTCCCACAAGAACCACTCGGCTGATTCTTCTTCAATATGCCCTTCAACAACATGCAGTGTTTCCTTGATTGAATTAGCTCTCACACCAATATTTGCGTCTAGAGCCTTTGCATTGAGGGCTATCTGAAAATTGCTGTGGCACTGAAGTCGCCTGTGAATGTGGAGTTGGTGGCATGTGAAACCTGCATGTGGAGCATTCGTTTGTGTGGGATGCTCTACCAGGTTCATTCCTAGATAATGCACTCAAAGGGCACTAAGCATAGAGTGTGAAAACTGAGTTTCCTTGAGAGCTGCTTGGAAGCCTGATGGTGTGTGACGTTAGTGAGCCAAATGGAGTTGTTCTCCCACAAGAACCACTCGGCTGATTCTTCTTCAATATGCCCTTCACCAACATGCAGTGTTTCCTTGATGAATTAGCTGTCACACCAATATTTGCGTCTAGATCCTTTGCATTGAGGGCTATCTGAAAGTGGTTTTGGCGCTGAAGTTGCCTGTGAATGTGGAGTTGGTGGCATGTGAAACCCGCATGTGGAGCATTCGTTTGTGTGGGATAATCTACCAGGTTCATTCCTAGATAATGCACTCAATGGGCGCTAAGCATAGAGTGTGAAAACTGAGTTTCCTTGAGAGCTGCTTGGAAGCCTGATGGTGTGTGAAGTTAGTGAGCCAAATGGAGTTGTTCTCCCACAAGAACCACTCGGCTGATTCTTCTTCAATATGCCCTTCACCAACATGCAGTGTTTCATTGATTGAATTAGCTCTCACACCAATATTTGCGTCTAGAGCCTTTGCATTGAGGGCTATCTGAAAACGGCTGTGGCGCTGAAGTTGCCTGTGAATGTGGAGTTGGTGGCATGTGAAACCCGCATGTGGAGCATTCGTTTGTGTGGGATGCTCTACCAGGTTCATTCCTAGATAATGCACTCATAGGGCACTAAGCATAGAGTGTGAAAACTGAGTTACCTTGAGAGCTGCTTGGAAGCCTGATGGTGTGTGAAGTTAGTGAGCCAAATGGAGTTGTTCTCCCACAAGAACCCCTCGGCTGATTCTTCTTCAATATGCCCTTCACCAACATGCAGTGTTTCCTTGATTGAATTAGCTCTCACACCAATATTTGCGTCTAGAGCCTTTGCATTGAGGGCTATCTGAAAACGTCTGTGGCGCTGAAGTTGCCTGTGAATGTGGAGTTGGTGGCATGTGAAACCCGCATGTGGAGCATTCGTTTGTGTGGGATGCTCTACCAGGTTCATTCCTAGATAATGCACTCAATGGGCACTAAGCATAGAGTGTGAAAACTGAGTTTCCTTGAGAGCTGGTTGGAAGCCTGATGGTGTGTGAAGTTAGTGAGCCCAATGGAGTTGTTCTCCCACAAGAACCACTCGGGTGATTCTTCTTCAATATGCCCTTCACCAACATGCAGTGTTTCCTTGATTGAATTAGCTCTCACACCAATATTTGCGTCTAGAGCCTTTGCATTGAGGGCTATCTGCAAACGTCTGTGGCGCTGAAGTTGCCTGTGAATGTGGAGTTGGTGGCATGTGAAACCCGCATGTGGAGCATTCGTTTGTGTGGGATGCTCTACCAGGTTCATTCCTAGATAATGCACTCAAAGGGCACTAAGCATAGAGTGTGAAAACTGAGTTTCCTTGAGAGCTGCTTGGAAGCCTGATGGTGTGTGAAGTTAGTGAGCCAAATGGAGTTGTTCTCCCACAAGAACCACTCGGCTGATTCTTCTTCCTCAATATGCCCTTCACCAACATGCAGTGTTTCCTTGATTGAATTAGCTCTCACACCAATATTTGCGTCTAGAGCCTTTGCATTGAGGGCTATCTGCAAACGTCTTTGGCGCTGAAGTTGCCTGTGAATGTGGAGTTGGTGGCATGTGAAACCCGCATGTGGAGCATTCGTTTGTGTGGGATGCTCTACCAGGTTCATTCCTAGGTAATGCACTCAAAGGGCACTAAGCATAGAGTGTGAAAACTGAGTTTCCTTGAGAGCTGCTTGGAAGCCTGATGGTGTGTGAAGTTAGTGAGCCAAATGGAGTTGTTCTCCCACAAGAACCACTCGGCTGATTCTTCTTCAATATGCCCTTCAACAACATGCAGTGTTTCCTTGATTGAATTAGCTCTCACACCAATATTTGCGTCTAGAGCCTTTGCATTGAGGGCTATCTGAAAATTGCTGTGGCACTGAAGTCGCCTGTGAATGTGGAGTTGGTGGCATGTGAAACCTGCATGTGGAGCATTCGTTTGTGTGGGATGCTCTACCAGGTTCATTCCTAGATAATGCACTCAAAGGGCACTAAGCATAGAGTGTGAAAACTGAGTTTCCTTGAGAGCTGCTTGGAAGCCTGATGGTGTGTGACGTTAGTGAGCCAAATGGAGTTGTTCTCCCACAAGAACCACTCGGCTGATTCTTCTTCAATATGCCCTTCACCAACATGCAGTGTTTCCTTGATGAATTAGCTGTCACACCAATATTTGCGTCTAGATCCTTTGCATTGAGGGCTATCTGAAAGTGGTTTTGGCGCTGAAGTTGCCTGTGAATGTGGAGTTGGTGGCATGTGAAACCCGCATGTGGAGCATTCGTTTGTGTGGGATAATCTACCAGGTTCATTCCTAGATAATGCACTCAATGGGCGCTAAGCATAGAGTGTGAAAACTGAGTTTCCTTGAGAGCTGCTTGGAAGCCTGATGGTGTGTGAAGTTAGTGAGCCAAATGGAGTTGTTCTCCCACAAGAACCACTCGGCTGATTCTTCTTCAATATGCCCTTCACCAACATGCAGTGTTTCATTGATTGAATTAGCTCTCACACCAATATTTGCGTCTAGAGCCTTTGCATTGAGGGCTATCTGAAAACGGCTGTGGCGCTGAAGTTGCCTGTGAATGTGGAGTTGGTGGCATGTGAAACCCGCATGTGGAGCTTTCGTTTGTGTGGGATAATCTACCAGGTTCATTCCTACATAATGCACTCAAAGGGCACTAAGCATAGAGTGTGAAAACTGAGTTTCCTTGAGAGCTGCTTGGAAGCCTGATGGTGTGTGAAGTTAGTGAGCCAAATGGAGTTGTTCTCCCACAAGAACCACTCGGCTGATTCTTCTTCAATATGCCCTTCACCAACATGCAGTGTTTCCTTGATTGAATTAGCTCTCACACCAATATTTGCATCTAGAGCCTTTGCATTAAGGGCTATCTGAAAACGTCTGTGGCGCTGAAGTTGCCTGTGAATGTGGAGTTGGTGGCATGTGAAACCCGCATGTGGAGCATTCGTTTGTGTGGGATGCTCTACCAGGTTCATTCCTAGATAATGCACTCAAAGGGCACTAAGCATAGAGTGTGAAAACTGCGTTTCCTTGAGAGCTGCTTGGAAGCCTGATGGTGTGTGAAGTTAGTGAGCCAAATGGAGTTGTTCTCCCACAAGAACCACTCGGCTGATTCTTCTTCAATATGCCCTTCACCAACATGCAGTGTTTCCTTGATTGAATTAGCTCTCACACCAATATTTGAGTCTAGAGCCTTTGCATTGAGGGTATCTGAAAACGTCTGTGGCGCTGAAGTTGCCTGTGAATGTGGAGTTGGTGG
>NW_026696710.1:0-47405 GCF_030435755.1 Ochotona princeps | reverse complement strand
CACAAACGAATGCTCCACATGCGGGTTTCACATGTCACCAACTCCACATTCACAGGCAACTTCAGCGCCACAGCCATTTTCAGATAGCCCTCAATGCAAAGGCTCTAGACGCAAATATTGGTGTGAGAGCTAATTCAATCAAGGAAACACTGCATGTTGGTGAAGGGCATATTGAAGAATGATCAGCCGAGTGGTTCTTGTGGGACAACAACACCATTTGGCTCACTAACTTCACACACCATCAGGCTTCCAAGCAGCTCTCAAGGAAACTCAGTTTTCACACTCTATGCTTAGTGCCCTTTGAGTGCATTATCTAGGAATGAACCTGGTAGAGCATCCCACACAAACGAATGCTCCACATGCGGGTTTCACATGCCACCAACTCCACATTCACAGGCAACTTCAGCGCCACAGCCGTTTTCAGATAGCCCTCAATGCAAAGGCTCTAGACGCAAATATTGGTGTGAGAGCTAATTCAATCAAGGAAACACTGCATGTTGGTGAAGGGCATATTGAAAAAGGATCAGCCGAGTGGTTCTTGTGGGAGAACAACACAATTTGGCTCACTAACTTCACACACCATCAGGCTTCCAAGCAGCTCTCAAGGAAACTCAGTTTTCACACTCTATGCTTAGTGCCCTTTGAGTGCCTAGGACTGAAATGAACCTGGTAGAGCATCCCACACAAACGAATGCTCCACATGCGAGTTTCACATGCCACCAACTCCACATTCACAGGCAACTTCAGCGCCACAGCCGTTTTCAGATAGCCCTCAATGCAAAGGCTCTAGACGCAAATATTGGTGTGAGAGCTAATTCAATCAAGGAAACACTGCATGTTGGTGAAGGGCATATTGAAGAAGGATCAGCCGAGTGGTTCTTGTGGGAGAACAACTCCATTTGGCTCACAAACTTCACACACCATCAGGCTTCCAAGCAGCTCTCAAGGAAACTCAGTTTTCACACTCTATGCTTAGTGCCCCTGAGTGCATTATCTAGGAATGAAACTGGTAGAGCATCCCACACAAACGAATGCTCCACATGCGGGTTTCACATGCCACCAACTCCACATTCACAGGCAACTTCGGCGCCATAGCCGTTTTCAGATAGCCCTCAATGAAAAGGCTCTAGACGCAAATATTGGTGTGAGAGCTAATTCAATCAAGGAAACACTGCATGTTGGTGAAGGGCATATTGAAGAAGGATCAGCCGAGTGGTTCTTGTGGGAGAACAACTCCATTTGGCTCACTAACTTCACACACCATCCGGCTTCCAAGCAGCTCTCAAGGAAACTCAGTTTTCACACTCTATGCTTAGTGCCCTTTGAGTGCATTATCTAGGAATGAACCTGGTACAGCATGCCACACCAACGAATGCTCCACATGCGGTTTTCACATGCCACCAACTCCACATTCACAGGCAACTTCAGCGCCACAGCCGTTTTCAGATAGCCCTCAATGCAAAGGCTCTAGACGCAAATATTGGTGTGAGAGCTAATTCAATCAAGGAAACTCTGCATGTCGGTGAATGGCATATTGAAGAAGGATCAGCCGAGTGGTTCTTGTGGGAGAACAACTCCATTTGGCTCACTAACATCACACACCATCAGGCATCCAAGCAGCTCTCAAGGAAACTCAGTTTTCACACTCTATGCTTAGTGCCCTTTGAGTGCCTAGGACTGAAATGAACCTGGTAGAGCATCCCACACAAACGAATGCTCCACATGCGGGTTTCACATGCCACCAACTCCACATTCACAGACAACTTCAGCACCACAGCCGTTTTCAGATAGCCCTCAATGCAAAGGCTCTAGACGCAAATATTGGTGTGAGAGCTAATTCAATCAAGGAAACACTGCATGTTGGTGAAGGGCATATTGAAGAAGGATCAGCCGAGTGTTTCTTGTGGGAGAACAACTCCATTTGGCTCACTAACTACACACACCATCAGGCTTCCAAACAGCTCTCAAGGAAACTCAGTTTTCACACTCTATTCTTAGTGCCGTTTGAGTTCCTAGGACTGAAAAGAAGCTTGGTGAGCATCCCACACAAACGAATGCTCCACATGAGGGTTTCACATGCCACCAACTCCACATTCACAGGCAACTTCAGCGCCACAACCGTTTTCAGATAGTCCTCAATGCAAAGGCTCTAGACGCAAATATTGGTGTGAGAGCTAATTCAATCAAGGAAACACTGCATGTTGGTGAAGGGCATATTGAAGAAGGATCAGCCGAGTGGTTCTTGTGGGAGAACAACTCCATTTGGCTCACTAACTTCACACACCATCAGGCTTCCAAGCAGCTCTCAAGGAAACTCAGTTTTCACACTCTATGCTTAGTGCCCATTGAGTACATAGGACTGAAATGAAGCTTGGTGAGCATCCCACACAAACGAATGCTCCACATGCGGGTTTCACATGCCACCAACTCCACATTCACAGGCAACTTCAGCGCCACTGCCGTTTTCAGATAGCCCTCAATGCAAAGGCTCTAGACGCAAATATTGGTGTGAGAGCTAATTCAATCAAGGAAACACTTCATGTTGGTGAAGGGCATATTGAAGAAGGATCAGCCGAGTGGTTCTTGTGGGAGAACAACTCCATTTGGCTCACTAACTTCACACACCATCAGGCTTCCAAGCAGCTCTCAAGGAAACTCAGTTTTCACACTCTATGCTTAGTGCCCTTTCAGGGCCTAGGACTGACATGAAGCTTGGTGAGCATCCCACACAAACGAAGGCTCCACATGTGGGTTTCACATTCCACCAACTCCACATTCACAGGCAACTTCAGCGCCACTGCCGTTTTCAGATAGTCCCTCAATGTAAAGGCTCTAGATGCAAATATTAGTGTGAGAGCCAATTCAATCAAGGAAACACTGCATGTTGGTGAAGGGCATATTGAAGAAGGACCAGCCGAGTGGTTCTTGTGGGAGAACAACTCCATTTGGCTCACTAACTTCACACACCATCAGGCTTCCAAGCAGCTCTCAATTAAACTCAGTTTTCACACTCTATGCTTAGTGCCCCTGAGTGCATTATCTAGGAATGATCCTGGTAGAGCATCCCACACAAACGAATGCTCCACATGCGGGTTTCACATGCCACCAACTCCACATTCACAGGCAACTTCAGCGCCACAGCCGTTTTCAGATAGCCCTCAATGCAAAGGCTCTAGACGCAAATATTGGTGTGAGAGTTAATTCAATCAAGGAAACACTGCATGTTGGTGAAGGGCATATTGAAGAAGGATCAGCCGAGTGATTCTTGTGGGAGAACAACTCCATTTGGCTCACTAACTTCACACACCATCAGGCTTCCAAGCAGCTCTCAAGGAGACTCAGTTTTCACACTCTATGCTTAGTGCCATTCGAGTGCATTATCTAGGAATGAACATGGTAGAGCATCATACACGTACGAATGCTCCACTTGCGGGTTTCACATGCCACCAACTCCACATTCACAGGCAACTTCAGCGCCACAGCCGTTTTCAGATAGCCCTCAATGCAAAGGCTCTAGACGCAAATATTGGTGTGAGAGCTAATTCAATCAAGGAAAACACTGCATGTTGGTGAAGGGCATATTGAAGAAGGATCAGCCGAGTGGTTCTTGAGGGAGAACAACTCCATTTGGCTCACTAACTTCACACACCATCAGGCTTCCAAGCAGCTCTCAAGGAAACTCAGTTTTCACACTCTATGCTTAGTGCCCCTGAGTGCATTATCTAGGAATGAAACTGGTAGAGCATCCCACACAAACGAATGCTCCACATGCGGGTTTCACATGCCACCAACTCCACATTCACAGGCAACTTCGGCGCCACAGCCGTTTTCAGATAGCCCTCAATGAAAAGGCTCTAGACGCAAATATTGGTGTGAGAGCTAATTCAATCAAGGAAACACTGCATGTTGGTGAAGGGCATATTGAAGAAGGATCGGCCGAGTGGTTCTTGTGGGAGAACAACTCCATTTGGCTCACTAACTTCACACACCATCCGGCTTCCAAGCAGCTCTCAAGGAAACTCAGTTTTCACACTCTATGCTTAGTGCCCTTTGAGTGCATTATCTAGGAATGAACCTGGTACAGCATGCCACACCAACGAATGCTCCACATGCGGTTTTCACATGCCACCAACTCCACATTCACAGGCAACTTCAGCGCCACAGCCGTTTTCAGATAGCCCTCAATGCAAAGGCTCTAGACGCAAATATTGGTGTGAGAGCTAATTCAATCAAGGAAACTCTGCATGTCGGTGAATGGCATATTGAAGAAGGATCAGCCGAGTGGTTCTTGTGGAGAACAACTCCATTTGGCTCACTAACATCACACACCATCAGGCATCCAAGCAGCTCTCAAGGAAACTCAGTTTTCACACTCTATGCTTAGTGCCCTTTGAGTGCCTAGGACTGAAATGAACCTGGTAGAGCATCCCACACAAACGAATGCTCCACATGCGGGTTTCACATGCCACCAACTCCACATTCACAGACAACTTCAGCACCACAGCCGTTTTCAGATAGCCCTCAATGCAAAGGCTCTAGACGCAAATATTGGTGTGAGAGCTAATTCAATCAAGGAAACACTGCAATGTTGGTGAAGGGCATATTGAAGAAGGATCAGCCGAGTGTTTCTTGTGGGAGAACAACTCCATTTGGCTCACTAACTACACACACCATCAGGCTTCCAAACAGCTCTCAAGGAAACTCAGTTTTCACACTCTATTCTTAGTGCCGTTTGAGTTCCTAGGACTGAAAAGAAGCTTGGTGAGCATCCCACACAAACGAATGCTCCACATGAGGGTTTCACATGCCACCAACTCCACATTCACAGGCAACTTCAGCGCCACAACCGTTTTCAGATAGTCCTTAATGCAAAGGCTCTAGACGCAAATATTGGTGTGAGAGCTAATTCAATCAAGGAAACACTGCATGTTGGTGAAGGGCATATTGAAGAAGGATCAGCCGAGTGGTTCTTGTGGGAGAACAACTCCATTTGGCTCACTAACTTCACACACCATCAGGCTTCCAAGCAGCTCTCAAGGAAACTCAGTTTTCACACTCTATGCTTAGTGCCCATTGAGTACATAGGACTGAAATGAAGCTTGGTGAGCATCCCACACAAACGAATGCTCCACATGCGGGTTTCACATGCCACCAACTCCACATTCACAGGCAACTTCAGCGCCACTGCCGTTTTCAGATAGCCCTCAATGCAAAGGCTCTAGACGCAAATATTGGTGTGAGAGCTAATTCAATCAAGGAAACACTTCATGTTGGTGAAGGGCATATTGAAGAAGGATCAGCGAGTGGTTCTTGTGGGAGAACAACTCCATTTGGCTCACTAACTTCACACACCATCAGGCTTCCAAGCAGCTCTCAAGGAAACTCAGTTTTCACACTCTATGCTTAGTGCCCTTTGAGTGCGTAGGACTGAAATGAACCTGGTAGAGCATCCCACACAAACGAATGCTCCACATGCGAGTTTCACATGCCACCAACTCCACATTGACAGGCAACTTCAGCGCCACAGCCGTTTTCAGATAGCCCTCAATGCAAAGGGTCTAGACGCAAATATTGGTGTGAGAGCTAATTCAATCAAGGAAACACTGCATGTTGGTGAAGGGCATATTGAAGAAGGATCAGCCGAGTGGTTCTTGTGGGAGAACAACTCCATTTGGCTCACTAACTTCACACACCATCAGGCTTCCAAGCAGCTCTCAAGGAAACTCAGTTTTCACACTCTATGCTTAGTGCCCTTTCAGGGCCTAGGACTGACATGAAGCTTGGTGAGCATCCCACACAAACGAAGGCTCCACATGTGGGTTTCACATTCCACCAACTCCACATTCACAGGCAACTTCAGCGCCACTGCCGTTTTCAGATAGCCCTCAATGCAAAGGCTCTAGATGCAAATATTAGTGTGAGAGCCAATTCAATCAAGGAAACACTGCATGTTGGTGAAGGGCATATTGAAGAAGGACCAGCCGAGTGGTTCTTGTGGGAGAACAACTCCATTTGGCTCACTAACTTCACACACCATCAGGCTTCCAAGCAGCTCTCAATTAAACTCAGTTTTCACACTCTATGCTTAGTGCCCCTGAGTGCATTATCTAGGAATGATCCTGGTAGAGCATCCCACACAAACGAATGCTCCACATGCGGGTTTCACATGCCACCAACTCCACATTCACAGGCAACTTCAGCGCCACAGCCGTTTTCAGATAGCCCTCAATGCAAAGGCTCTAGACGCAAATATTGGTGTGAGAGTTAATTCAATCAAGGAAACACTGCATGTTGGTGAAGGGCATATTGAAGAAGGATCAGCCGAGTGATTCTTGTGGGAGAACAACTCCATTTGGCTCACTAACTTCACACACCATCAGGCTTCCAAGCAGCTCTCAAGGAGACTCAGTTTTCACACTCTATGCTTAGTGCCATTCGAGTGCATTATCTAGGAATGAACATGGTAGAGCATCATACACGTACGAATGCTCCACTTGCGGGTTTCACATGCCACCAACTCCACATTCACAGGCAACTTCAGCGCCACAGCCGTTTTCAGATAGCCCTCAATGCAAAGGCTCTAGACGCAAATATTGGTGTGAGAGCTAATTCAATCAAGGAAACACTGCATGTTGGTGAAGGGCATATTGAAGAAGGATCAGCCAAGTGGTTCTTGTGGGAGAACAACTCCATTTGGCTCACTAACTTCACACACCATCAGGCTTCCAAGCAGCTCTCAAGGAAACTCAGTTTTCACACTCTATGCTTAGTGCTCTTTGTGTGCCTAGGACTGAAATGAAGCTTGGTCAGCATCAAACAAAAACGATTGCTCCACATGCGGGTTTCACATGCCACCAACTCCACATTCACAAGCAACTTCAGTGCCACAGCCGTTTTCAGATAGCCCTCAATGCAAAGGCTCTAGACGCAAATATTGGTGTGAGAGCTAATTCAATCAAGGAAACACTGCATGTTGGTGAAGGGCATATTGAAGAAGGATCAGCCGAGTGGTTCTTGTGGGAGAACAACTCCATTTGGCTCACTAACTTCACACACCATCAGGCTTCCAAGCAGCTCTCAAGGAAACTCAGTTTTCACACTCTATGCTTAGTGCCCTTTGAGTGCATTATCTAGGAATGAACCTGGTAGAGCATCCCACACAAACGAATGCTCCACAATGCGGGTTTCACATGCCACCAACTCCACATTCACAGGCAACTTCAGTGCCATAGCCGTTTTCAGATAGCCCTCAATGCAAAGGCTCTAGACGCAAATATTGGTGTGAGAGCTAATTCAATCAAGGAAACACTGCATGTTGGTGAAGGGCATATTGAAGAAGGATCAGCCGAGTGGTTCTTGTGGGAGAACAACTCCATTTGGCTCACTAACTTCACACACCATCAGGCTTCCAAGCAGCTCTCAAGGAAACTCAGTTTTCACACTCTATGCTTAGTGCACTTTGAGTGCATTATCTAGGAATGATCCTGGTAGAGCATCCCACACAAACGAATGCTCCACATGCGGGTTTCACATGCCACCAACTCCACATTCACAGGCAACTTCAGCGCCACAGCCGTTTTCAGATAGCCCTCAATGCAAAGGCTCTAGACGCAAATATTGGTGTGAGAGCTAATTCAATCAAGGAAACACTGCATGTTGGTGAAGGGCATATTGAAGAAGGATCAGCCGAGTGGTTCTTGTGGGAGAACAACTCCATTTGGCTCACTAACTTCACACACCATCAGGCTTCCAAGCAGCTCTCAAGGAAACTCAGTTTTCACACTCTATGCTTAGTGCCCTTTGAGTGCATTATCTAGGAATGAGCCTGGTAGAGCATCCCACACAAACGAATGCTCCACATGCGGGTTTCACATGCCACCAACTCCACATTCACAGGCAACTTCAGCGCCACAGCCGTTTTCAGATAGCCCTCAATGCAAAGGCTCTAGACGCAAATATTGGTGTGAGAGTTAATTCAATCAAGGAAACACTGCATGTTGGTGAAGGGCATATTGAAGAAGGATCAGCCGAGTGGTTCTTGTGGGAGAACAACTCTATTTGGCTCACTAACTTCACACACCATCAGGCTTCCAAGCAGCTCTCAAGGAAACTCAGTTTTCACACTCTATGCTTAGTGCCATTCGAGTGCATTATCTAGGAATGAACATGGTAAAGCATCATACACGTACGAATGCTCCACTTGCGGGTTTCACATGCCACCAACTCCACATTCACAGGCACCTTCAGCGCCACAGCCGTTTTCAGATAGCCCTCAATGCAAAGGCTCTAGACGCAAATATTGGTGTGAGAGCTAATTCAATCAAGGAAACACTGCATGTTGGTGAAGGGCATATTGAAGAAGGATCAGCCAAGTGGTTCTTGTGGGAGAACAACTCCATTTGGCTCACTAACTTCACACACCATCAGGCTTCCAAGCAGCTCTCAAGGAAACTCAGTTTTCACACTCTATGCTTAGTGCTCTTTGTGTGCCTAGGACTGAAATGAAGCTTGGTCAGCATCCCACAAAAACGAATGCTCCACATGCGGGTTTCACATGCCACCAACTCCACATTCACAAGCAACTTCAGTGCCACAGCCGTTTTCAGATAACCCTCAATGCAAAGGCTCTAGACGCAAATATTGGTGTGAGAGCTAATTCAATCAAGGAAACACTGCATGTTGGTGAAGGGCATATTGAAGAAGGATCAGCCGAGTGGTTCTTGTGGGAGAACAACTCCATTTGGCTCACTAACTTCACACACCATCAGGCTTCCAAGCAGCTCTCAAGGAAACTCAGTTTTCACACTCTATGCTTAGTGCCCCTGAGTGCATTATCTAGGAATGAAACTGGTAGAGCATCCCACACAAACGAATGCTCCACATGCGGGTTTCACATGCCACCAACTCCACATTCACAGGCAACTTCGGCGCCACAGCCGTTTTCAGATAGCCCTCAATGAAAAGGATCTAGACGCAAATATTGGTGTGAGAGCTAATTCAATCAAGGAAACACTGCATGTTGGTGAAGGGCATATTGAAGAAGGATCGGCCGAGTGGTTCTTGTGGGAGAACAACTCCATTTGGCTCACTAACTTCACACACCATCCGGCTTCCAAGCAGCTCTCAAGGAAACTCAGTTTTCACACTCTATGCTTAGTGCCCTTTGAGTGCATTATCTAGGAATGAACCTGGTACAGCATGCCACACCAACGAATGCTCCACATGCGGGTTTCACATGCCACCAACTCCACATTCACAGGCAACTTCGGCGCCACAGCCGTTTTCAGATAGCCCTCAATGCAAAGGCTCTAGACGCAAATATTGGTGTGAGAGCTAATTCAATCAAGGAAACTCTGCATGTTGGTGAAGGGCATATTGAAGAAGGATCAGCCGAGTGGTTCTTGTGGGAGAACAACTCCATTTGGCTCACTAACTTCACACACCATCAGGCTTCCAAGCAGCTCTCAAGGAAACTCAGTTTTCACACTCTATGCTTAGTGCCCTTTGAGTACCTAGGACTGAAATGAAGCTTGGTGAGCATCCCACACAAACGAATGCTCCACATGCGAGTTTCACATGCCACCAACTCCACATTGACAGGCAACTTCAGCACCACAGCCGTTTTCAGATAGCCCTCAATGCAAAGGCTCTAGACGCAAATATTGGTGTGAGAGCTAATTCAATCAAGGAAACACTGCATGTTGGTGAAGGGCATATTGAAGAAGGATCAGCCGAGTGGTTCTTGTGGGAGAACAACTCCATTTGGCTCACTAACTTCACACACCATCATTCTTCCAAGCAGCTCTCAAGGAAACTCAGTTTTCACACTCTATGCTTAGTGCCCTTTGAGTGCATTATCTAGGAATGAACCTGGTAGAGCATCCCGCACAAACGAATGCTCCACATGCGGGTTTCACATGCCACCAACTCCACATTGACAGGCAACTTCAGCGCCACAGCCGTTTTCAGATAGCCCTCAATGCAAAGGCTCTAGATGCAAATATTGGTGTGAGAGCTAATTCAATCAAGGAAACACTGCATGTTGGTGAAGGGCATATTGAAGAAGGATCAGCCGAGTGGTTCTTGTGGGAGAACAACTCCATTTGGCTCACTAACTTCACACACCATCAGGCTTCCAAGCAGCTCTCAAGGAAACTCAGTTTTCACACTCTATGCTTAGTGCCCATTGAGTGCATTATCTAGGAATGAACCTGGTAGAGCATCCCACACAAACGAATGCTCCACATGCGGGTTTCACATGCCACCAACTCCACATTCACAGGCAACTTCAGCGCCACAGCCGTTTTCAGATAGCCCTCAATGCAAAGGCTCTAGACGCAAATATTGGTGTGAGAGCTAATTCAATCAAGGAAACACTGCATGTTGGTGAAGGGCATATTGAAGAAGGATCAGCCGAGTGGTTCTTGTGGGAGAACAACTCCATTTAGCTCACTAACTTCACACACCATCAGGCTTCCAAGCAGCTCTCAAGGAAACTCAGTTTTCACACTCTATGCTTAGTGCCCTTTGAGTGCATTATCTAGGAATGAACCTGGTAGAGCATCCCACACAAACGAATGCTCCACATGCGGGTTTCACATGCCACCAACTCCACATTCACAGGCAACTTCAGCGCCACAGCCGTTTTCAGATAGCCCTCAATGCAAAGGCTCTAGACGCAAATATTGGTGTGAGAGCTAATTCAATCAAGGAAACTCTGCATGTCGGTGAATGGCATATTGAAGAAGGATCAGCCGAGTGGTTCTTGTGGGAGAACAATTCCATTTGGCTCACTAACATCACACACCATCAGGCATCCAAGCAGCTCTCAAGGAAACTCAGTTTTCACACTCTATGCTTAGTGCCCTTTGAGTGCCTAGGACTGAAATGAACCTGGTAGAGCATCCCACACAAACGAATGCTCCACATGCGGGTTTCACATGCCACCAACTCCACATTCACAGACAACTTCAGCACCACAGCCGTTTTCAGATAGCCCTCAATGCAAAGGCTCTAGACGCAAATATTGGTGTGAGAGCTAATTCAATCAAGGAAACACTGCATGTTGGTGAAGGGCATATTGAAGAAGGATCAGCCGAGTGTTTCTTGTGGGAGAACAACTCCATTTGGCTCACTAACTACACACACCATCAGGCTTCCAAACAGCTCTCAAGGAAACTCAGTTTTCACACTCTATGCTTAGTGCCCTTTGAGTTCCTAGGACTGAAAAGAAGCTTGGTGAGCATCCCACACAAACGAATGCTCCACATGCGGGTTTCACATGCCACCAACTCCACATTCACAGGCAACTTCAGCGCCACAACCGTTTTCAGATAGTCCTCAATGCAAAGGCTCTAGACGCAAATATTGGTGTGAGAGCTAATTCAATCAAGGAAACACTGCATGTTGGTGAAGGGCATATTGAAGAAGGATCAGCCGAGTGGTTCTTGTGGGAGAACAACTCCATTTGGCTCACTAACTTCACACACCATCAGGCTTCCAAGCAGCTCTCAAGGAAACTCAGTTTTCACACTCTATGCTTAGTGCCCATTGAGTACATAGGACTGAAATGAAGCTTGGTGAGCATCCCACACAAACGAATGCTCCACATGCGGGTTTCACATGCCACCAACTCCACATTCACAGGCAACTTCAGCGCCACAGCCGTTTTCAGATAGCCCTCAATGCAAAGGCTCTAGACGCAAATATTGGTGTGAGAGCTAATTCAATCAAGGAAACACTGCATGTTGGTGAAGGGCATATTGAAGAAGGATCAGCCGAGTGGTTCTTGTGGGAGAACAACTCCATTTGGCTCACTAACTTCACACACCATCAGGCTTCCAAGCAGCTCTCAAGGAAACTCAGTTTTCACACTCTATGCTTAGTGCCCTTTGAGTGCGTAGGACTGAAATGAACCTGGTAGAGCATCCCACACAAACGAATGCTCCACATGCGAGTTTCACATGCCACCAACTCCACATTGACAGGCAACTTCAGCGCCACAGCCGTTTTCAGATAGCCCTCAATGCAAAGGGTCTAGACGCAAATATTGGTGTGAGAGCTAATTCAATCAAGGAAACACTGCATGTTGGTGAAGGGCATATTGAAGAAGGATCAGCCGAGTGGTTCTTGTGGGAGAACAACTCCATTTGGCTCACTAACTTCACACACCATCAGGCTTCCAAGCAGCTCTCAAGGAAACTCAGTTTTCACACTCTATGCTTAGTGCCCTTTCAGGGCCTAGGACTGACATGAAGCTTGGTGAGCATCCCACACAAACGAAGGCTCCACATGTGGGTTTCACATTCCACCAACTCCACATTCACAGGCAACTTCAGCGCCACTGCCGTTTTCAGATAGCCCTCAATGTAAAGGCTCTAGATGCAAATATTAGTGTGAGAGCCAATTCAATCAAGGAAACACTGCATGTTGGTGAAGGGCATATTGAAGAAGGACCAGCCGAGTGGTTCTTGTGGGAGAACAACTCCATTTGGCTCACTAACTTCACACACCATCAGGCTTCCAAGCAGCTCTCAATTAAACTCAGTTTTCACACTCTATGCTTAGTGACCCTGAGTGCATTATCTAGGAATGAACCTGGTAGAGCATCCCACACAAACGAATGCTCCACATGCGGGTTTCACATGCCACCAACTCCACATTCACAGGCAACTTCAGCGCCACAGCCGTTTTCAGATAGCCCTCAATGCAAAGGCTCTAGACGCAAATATTGGTGTGAGAGCTAATTCAATCAAGGAAACACTGCATGTTGGTGAAGGGCATATTGAAGAAGGATCAGCCGAGTGATTCTTGTGGGAGAACAACTCCATTTGGCTCACTAACTTCACACACCATCAGGCTTCCAAGCAGCTCTCAAGGAGACTCAGTTTTCACACTCTATGCTTAGTGCCATTCGAGTGCATTATCTAGGAATGAACATGGTAGAGCATCATACACGTACGAATGCTCCACTTGCGGGTTTCACATGCCACCAACTCCACATTCACAGGCAACTTCAGCGCCACAGCCGTTTTCAGATAGCCCTCAATGCAAAGGCTCTAGACGCAAATATTGGTGTGAGAGCTAATTCAATCAAGGAAACACTGCATGTTGGTGAAGGGCATATTGAAGAAGGATCAGCCAAGTGGTTCTTGTGGGAGAACAACTCCATTTGGCTCACTAACTTCACACACCATCAGGCTTCCAAGCAGCTCTCAAGGAAACTCAGTTTTCACACTCTATGCTTAGTGCTCTTTGTGTGCCTAGGACTTAAATGAAGCTTGGTCAGCATCAAACAAAAACGATTGCTCCACATGCGGGTTTCACATGCCACCAACTCCACATTCACAAGCAACTTCAGTGCCACAGCCGTTTTCAGATAGCCCTCAATGCAAAGGCTCTAGACGCAAATATTGGTGTGAGAGCTAATTCAATCAAGGAAACACTGCATTTTGGTGAAGGGCATATTGAAGAAGGATCAGCCGAGTGGTTCTTGTGGGAGAACAACTCCATTTGGCTCACTAACTTCACACACCATCAGGCTTCCAAGCAGCTCTCAAGGAAACTCAGTTTTCACACTCTATGCTTAGTGCCCTTTGAGTGCATTATCTAGGAATGAACCTGGTAGAGCATCCCACACAAACGAATGCTCCACATGCGGGTTTCACATGCCACCAACTCCACATTCACAGGCAACTTCAGTGCCACAGCCGTTTTCAGATAGCCCTCAATGCAAAGGCTCTAGACGCAAATATTGGTGTGAGAGCTAATTCAATCAAGGAAACACTGCATGTTGGTGAAGGGCATATTGAAGAAGGATCAGCCGAGTGGTTCTTGTGGGAGAACAACTCCATTTGGCTCACTAACTTCACACACCATCAGGCTTCCAAGCAGCTCTCAAGGAAACTCAGTTTTCACACTCTATGCTTAGTGCACTTTGAGTGCATTATCTAGGAATGATCCTGGTAGAGCATCCCACACAAACGAATGCTCCACATGCGGGTTTCACATGCCACCAACTCCACATTCACAGGCAACTTCAGCGCCACAGCCGTTTTCAGATAGCCCTCAATGTAAAGGCTCTAGACGCAAATATTGGTGTGAGAGCTAATTCAATCAAGGAAACACTGCATGTTGGTGAAGGGCATATTGAAGAAGGATCAGCCGAGTGGTTCTTGTGGGAGAACAACTCCATTTGGCTCACTAACTTCACACACCATCAGGCTTCCAAGCAGCTCTCAAGGAAACTCAGTTTTCACACTCTATGCTTAGTGCCCTTTGAGTGCATTATCTAGGAATGAACCTGGTAGAGCATCCCACACAAACGAATGCTCCACATGCGGGTTTCACATGCCACCAACTCCACATTCACAGGCAACTTCAGCGCCACAGCCATTTTCAGATAGCCCTCAATGCAAAGTCTCTAGACGCAAATATTGGTGTGAGAGTTAATTCAATCAAGGAAACACTGCATGTTGGTGAAGGGCATATTGAAGAAGGATCAGCCGAGTGGTTCTTGTGGGAGAACAACTCCATTTGGCTCACTAACTTCACACACCATCAGGCTTCCAAGCAGCTCTCAAGGAAACTCAGTTTTCACACTCTATGCTTAGTGCCATTCGAGTGCATTATCTAGGAATGAACATGGTAAAGCATCATACACGTACGAATGCTCCACTTGCGGGTTTCACATGCCACCAACTCCACATTCACAGGCACCTTCAGCGCCACAGCCGTTTTCAGATAGCCCTCAATGCAAAGGCTCTAGACGCAAATATTGGTGTGAGAGCTAATTCAATCAAGGAAACACTGCATGTTGGTGAAGGGCATATTGAAGAAGGATCAGCCAAGTGGTTCTTGTGGGAGAACAACTCCATTTGGCTCACTAACTTCACACACCATCAGGCTTCCAAGCAGCTCTCAAGGAAACTCAGTTTTCACACTCTATGCTTAGTGCTCTTTGAGTGCATTATCTAGGAATGAACCTGGTAGAGCATCCCACACAAACGAATGCTCCACATGCGGGTTTCACATGCCACCAACTCCACATTCACAGGCAACTTCAGTGCCACAGCCGTTTTCAGATAGCCCTCAATGCAAAGGCTCTAGACGCAAATATTGGTGTGAGAGCTAATTCAATCAAGGAAACACTGCATGTTGGTGAAGGGCATATTGAAGAAGGATCAGCCGAGTGGTTCTTGTGGGAGAACAACTCCATTTGGCTCACTAACTTCACACACCATCAGGCTTCCAAGCAGCTCTCAAGGAAACTCAGTTTTCACACTCTATGCTTAGTGCACTTTGAGTGCATTATCTAGGAATGATCCTGGTAGAGCATCCCACACAAACGAATGCTCCACATGCGGGTTTCACATGCCACCAACTCCACATTCACAGGCAACTTCAGCGCCACAGCCGTTTTCAGATAGCCCTCAATGTAAAGGCTCTAGACGCAAATATTGGTGTGAGAGCTAATTCAATCAAGGAAACACTGCATGTTGGTGAAGGGCATATTGAAGAAGGATCAGCCGAGTGGTTCTTGTGGGAGAACAACTCCATTTGGCTCACTAACTTCACACACCATCAGGCTTCCAAGCAGCTCTCAAGGAAACTCAGTTTTCACACTCTATGCTTAGTGCCCTTTGAGTGCATTATCTAGGAATGAACCTGGTAGAGCATCCCACACAAACGAATGCTCCACATGCGGGTTTCACATGCCACCAACTCCACATTCACAGGCAACTTCAGCGCCACAGCCATTTTCAGATAGCCCTCAATGCAAAGTCTCTAGACGCAAATATTGGTGTGAGAGTTAATTCAATCAAGGAAACACTGCATGTTGGTGAAGGGCATATTGAAGAAGGATCAGCCGAGTGGTTCTTGTGGGAGAACAACTCCATTTGGCTCACTAACTTCACACACCATCAGGCTTCCAAGCAGCTCTCAAGGAAACTCAGTTTTCACACTCTATGCTTAGTGCCATTCGAGTGCATTATCTAGGAATGAACATGGTAAAGCATCATACACGTACGAATGCTCCACTTGCGGGTTTCACATGCCACCAACTCCACATTCACAGGCACCTTCAGCGCCACAGCCGTTTTCAGATAGCCCTCAATGCAAAGGCTCTAGACGCAAATATTGGTGTGAGAGCTAATTCAATCAAGGAAACACTGCATGTTGGTGAAGGGCATATTGAAGAAGGATCAGCCAAGTGGTTCTTGTGGGAGAACAACTCCATTTGGCTCACTAACTTCACACACCATCAGGCTTCCAAGCAGCTCTCAAGGAAACTCAGTTTTCACACTCTATGCTTAGTGCTCTTTGTGTGCCTAGGACTGAAATGAAGCTTGGTCAGCATCCCACACAAACGAATGCTCCACATGCGGGTTTCACATGCCACCAACTCCACATTCACAGGCAACTTCAATGCCACAGCCGTTTTCAGATAGCCCTCAATGCAAAGGCTCTAGACGCAAATATTGGTGTGAGAGCTAATTCAATCAAGGAAACACTGCATGTTGGTGAAGGGCATATTGAAGAAGGATCAGCCGAGTGGTTCTTGTGGGAGAACAACTCCATTTGGCTCACTAACTTCACACACCATCAGGCTTCCAAGCAGCTCTCAAGGAAACTCAGTTTTCACACTCTATGCTTAGTGCACTTTGAGTGCATTATCTAGGAATGATCCTGGTAGAGCATCCCACACAAACGAATGCTCCACATGCGGGTTTCACATGCCACCAACTCCACATTCACAGGCAACTTCAGCGCCACAGCCGTTTTCAGATAGCCCTCAATGTAAAGGCTCTAGACGCAAATATTGGTGTGAGAGCTAATTCAATCAAGGAAACACTGCATGTTGGTGAAGGGCATATTGAAGAAGGATCAGCCGAGTGGTTCTTGTGGGAGAACAACTCCATTTGGCTCACTAACTTCACACACCATCAGGCTTCCAAGCAGCTCTCAAGGAAACTCAGTTTTCACACTCTATGCTTAGTGCCCTTTGAGTGCATTATCTAGGAATAAACCTGGTAGAGCATCCCACACAAACGAATGCTCCACATGCGGGTTTCACATGCCACCAACTCCACATTCACAGGCAACTTCAGCGCCACAGCCGTTTTCAGATAGCCCTCAATGCAAAGACTCAAGACGCAAATATTGGTGTGAGAGTTAATTCAATCAAGGAAACACTGCATGTTGGTGAAGGGCATATTGAAGAAGGATCAGCCGAGTGGTTCTTGTGGGAGAACAACTCCATTTGGCTCACTAACTTCACACACCATCAGGCTTCCAAGCAGCTCTCAAGGAAACTCAGTTTTCACACTCTATGCTTAGTGCCATTCGAGTGCATTATCTAGGAATGAACATGGTAAAGCATCATACACGTACGAATGCTCCACTTGCGGGTTTCACATGCCACCAACTCCACATTCACAGGCACCTTCAGCGCCACAGCCGTTTTCAGATAGCCCTCAATGCAAAGGCTCTAGACGCAAATATTGGTGTGAGAGCTAATTCAATCAAGGAAACACTGCATGTTGGTGAAGGGCATATTGAAGAAGGATCAGCCAAGTGGTTCTTGTGGGAGAACAACTCCATTTGGCTCACTAACTTCACACACCATCAGGCTTCCAAGCAGCTCTCAAGGAAACTCAGTTTTCACACTCTATGCTTAGTGCTCTTTGTGTGCCTAGGACTGAAATGAAGCTTGGTCAGCATCCCACAAAAACGAATGCTCCACATGCGGGTTTCACATGCCACCAACTCCACATTCACAAGCAACTTCAGTGCCACAGCCGTTTTCAGATAGCCCTCAATGCAAAGTCTCTAGACGCAAATATTGGTGTGAGAGCTAATTCAATCAAGGAAACACTGCATGTTGGTGAAGGGCATATTGAAGAAGGATCAGCCGAGTGGTTCTTGTGGGAGAACAACTCCATTTGGCTCACTAACTTCACACACCATCAGGCTTCCAAGCAGCTCTCAATTAAACTCAGTTTTCACACTCTATGCTTAGTGCCCTTTGAGTGCATTATCTAGGAATGAACCTGGTAGAGCATCCCACACAAACGAATGCTCCACATGTGGGTTTCACATGCCACCAACTCCACATTCACAGGCAACTTCAGTGCCACAGCCGTTTTCAGATAGCCCTCAATGCAAAGGCTCTAGACGCAAATATTGGTGTGAGAGCTAATTCAATCAAGGAAACACTGCATGTTGGTGAAGGGCATATTGAAGAAGGATCAGCCGAGTGGTTCTTGTGGGAGAACAACTCCATTTGGCTCACTAACTTCACACACCATCAGGCTTCCAAGCAGCTCTCAAGGAAACTCAGTTTTCACACTCTATGCTTAGTGCCCTTTGAGTGCATTATCTAGGAATGAACCTGATAGAGCATCCCACACAAACGAATGCTCCACATGCGGGTTTCACATGCCACCAACTCCACATTCACAGGCAACTTCAGCGCCACAGCCGTTTTCAGATAGCCCTCAATGCAAAGGCTCTAGACGCAAATATTGGTGTGAGAGTTAATTCAATCAAGGAAACACTGCATGTTGGTGAAGGGCATATTGAAGAAGGATCAGCCGAGTGGCTCTTGTGGGAGAACAACTCCATTTGGCTCACTAACTTCACACACCATCAGGCTTCCAAGCAGCTCTCAAGGAAACTCAGTTTTCACACTCTATGCTTAGTGCCCTTCGAGTGCATTATCTAGGAATGAACATGGTAGAGCATCATACACGTATGAATGCTCCACTTGTGGGTTTCACATGCCACCAACTCCAGATTCACAGGCACCTTCAGCGCCACAGTCGTTTTCAGATAGCCCTCAATGCAAAGGCTCTAGACGCAAATATTGGTGTGAGAGCTAATTCAATCAAGGAAACACTGCATGTTGGTGAAGGGCATATTGAAGAAGGATCAGCCGAGTGGTTCTTGTGGGAGAACAACTCCATTTGGCTCACTAACTTCACACACCATCAGGCTTCCAAGCAGCTCTCAAGGAAACTCAGTTTTCACACTCTATGCTTAGTGCTCTTTGTGTGCCTAGGACTGAAATGAAGCTTGGTCAGCATCCCACACAAAGGAATGCTCCACATGCGGGTTTCACATGCCACCAACTATACATTCACAAGCAACTTCAGTGCCACAGCCGTTTTCAGATAGCCCTCAATGCAAAGGCTCTAGACGCAAATATTGGTGTGAGAGCTAATTCAATCAAGGAAACACTGCATGTTGGTGAAGGGCATATTGAAGAAGGATCAGCCGAGTGGTTCTTGTGGGAGAACAACTCCATTTGGCTCACTAACTTCACACACCATCAGGCTTCCAAGCAGCTCTCAAGGAAACTCAGTTTTCACACTCTATGCTTAGTGCCCTTTGAGTGCATTATCTAGGAATGAACCTGGTAGAGCATCCCACACAAACGAATGCTCCACATGCGGGTTTCACATGCCACCAACTCCACATTCACAGGCAACTTCAGCGCCACAGCCGTTTTCAGATAGCGCTCAATGCAAAGGCTCTAGACGCAAATATTGGTGTGAGAGTTAATTCAATCAAGGAAACACTGCATGTTGGTGAAGGGCATATTGAAGAAGGATCAGCCGAGTGGTTCTTGTGGGAGAACAACTCCATTTGGCTCACTAACTTCACACACCATCAGGCTTCCAAGCAGCTCTCAAGGAAACTCAGTTTTCACACTCTATGCTTAGTGCTCTTTGTGTGCCTAGGACTGAAATGAAGCTTGGTCAGCATCCCACAAAAACGAATGCTCCACATGCGGGTTTCACATGTCACCAACTCCACATTCACAAGCAACTTCAGTGCCACAGCCGTTTTCAGATAGCCCTCAATGCAAAGGCTCTAGACGCAAATATTGGTGTGAGAGCTAATTCAATCAAGGAAACACTGCATGTTGGTGAAGGGCATATTGAAGAAGGATCAGCCGAGTGGTTCTTGTGGGAGAACAACTCCATTTGGCTCACTAACTTCACACACCATCAGGCTTCCAAGCAGCTCTCAAGGAAACTCAGTTTTCACACTCTATGCTTAGTGCCCTTTGAGTGCATTATCTAGGAATGAACCTGGTAGAGCATCCCACACAAACGAATGCTCCACATGTGGGTTTCACATGCCACCAACTCCACATTCACAGGCAACTTCAGTGCCACAGCCGTTTTCAGATAGCCCTCAATGCAAAGGCTCTAGACGCAAATATTGGTGTGAGAGCTAATTCAATCAAGGAAACACTGCATGTTGGTGAAGGGCATATTGAAGAAGGATCAGCCGAGTGGTTCTTGTGGGAGAACAACTCCATTTGGCTCACTAACTTCACACACCATCAGGCTTCCAAGCAGCTCTCAAGGAAACTCAGTTTTCACACTCTATGCTTAGTGCACTTTGAGTGCATTATCTAGGAATGAACCTGATAGAGCATCCCACACAAACGAATGCTCCACATGCGGGTTTCACATGCCACCAACTCCACATTCACAGGCAACTTCAGCGCCACAGCCGTTTTCAGATAGCCCTCAATGCAAAGGCTCTAGACGCAAATATTGGTGTGAGAGTTAATTCAATCAAGGAAACACTGCATGTTGGTGAAGGGCATATTGAAGAAGGATCAGCCGAGTGGCTCTTGTGGGAGAACAACTCCATTTGGCTCACTAACTTCACACACCATCAGGCTTCCAAGCAGCTCTCAAGGAAACTCAGTTTTCACACTCTATGCTTAGTGCCCTTCGAGTGCATTATCTAGGAATGAACATGGTAGAGCATCATACACGTATGAATGCTCCACTTGTGGGTTTCACATGCCATCAACTCCAGATTCACAGGCACCTTCAGCGCCACAGTCGTTTTCAGATAGCCCTCAATGCAAAGGCTCTAGACGCAAATATTGGTGTGAGAGCTAATTCAATCAAGGAAACACTGCATGTTGGTGAAGGGCATATTGAAGAAGGATCAGCCGAGTGGTTCTTGTGGGAGAACAACTCCATTTGGCTCACTAACTTCACACACCATCAGGCTTCCAAGCAGCTCTCAAGGAAACTCAGTTTTCACACTCTATGCTTAGTGCTCTTTGTGTGCCTAGGACTGAAATGAAGCTTGGTCAGCATCCCACACAAAGGAATGCTCCACATGCGGGTTTCACATGCCACCAACTATACATTCACAAGCAACTTCAGTGCCACAGCCGTTTTCAGATAGCCCTCAATGCAAAGGCTCTAGACGCAAATATTGGTGTGAGAGCTAATTCAATCAAGGAAACACTGCATGTTGGTGAAGGGCATATTGAAGAAGGATCAGCCGAGTGGTTCTTGTGGGAGAACAACTCCATTTGGCTCACTAACTTCACACACCATCAGGCTTCCAAGCAGCTCTCAATTAAACTCAGTTTTCACACTCTATGCTTAGTGCCCTTTGAGTGCATTATCTAGGAATGAACCTGGTAGAGCATCCCACACAAACGAATGCTCCACATGTGGGTTTCACATGCCACCAACTCCACATTCACAGGCAACTTCAGTGCCACAGCCGTTTTCGGATAGCCCTCAATGCAAAGGCTCTAGACGCAAATATTGGTGTGAGAGCTAATTCAATCAAGGAAACACTGCATGTTGGTGAAGGGCATATTGAAGAAGGATCAGCCGAGTGGTTCTTGTGAGAGAACAACTCCATTTGGCTCACTAACTTCACACACCATCAGGTTTCCAAGCAGCTCTCAAGGAAACTCAGTTTTCACACTCTATGCTTAGTGCCCTTTGAGTGCATTATCTAGGAATGAACCTGATAGAGCATCCCACACAAACGAATGCTCCACATGCGGGTTTCACATGCCACCAACTCCACATTCACAGGCAACTTCAGCGCCACAGCCGTTTTCAGATAGCCCTCAATGCAAAGGCTCTAGACGCAAATATTGGTGTGAGAGTTAATTCAATCAAGGAAACACTGCATGTTGGTGAAGGGAATATTGAAGAAGGATCAGCCGAGTGGCTCTTGTGGGAGAACAACTCCATTTGGCTCACTAACTTCACACACCATCAGGCTTCCAAGCAGCTCTCAAGGAAACTCAGTTTTCACACTCTATGCTTAGTGCCCTTCGAGTGCATTATCTAGGAATGAACATGGTAGAGCATCATACACGTATGAATGCTCCACTTGTGGGTTTCACATGCCACCAACTCCAGATTCACAGGCACCTTCAGCGCCACAGTCGTTTTCAGATAGCCCTCAATGCAAAGGGTCTAGACGCAAATATTGGTGTGAGAGCTAATTCAATCAAGGAAACACTGCATGTTGGTGAAGGGCATATTGAAGAAGGATCAGCCGAGTGGTTCTTGTGGGAGAACAACTCCATTTGGCTCACTAACTTCACACACCATCAGGCTTCCAAGCAGCTCTCAAGGAAACTCAGTTTTCACACTCTATGCTTAGTGCTCTTTGTGTGCCTAGGACTGAAATGAAGCTTGGTCAGCATCCCACACAAACGAATGCTCCACATGCGGGTTTCACATGCCACCAACTATACATTCACAAGCAACTTCAGTGCCACAGCCGTTTTCAGATAGCCCTCAATGCAAAGGCTCTAGACGCAAATATTGGTGTGAGAGCTAATTCAATCAAGGAAACACTGCATGTTGGTGAAGGGCATATTGAAGAAGGATCAGCCGAGTGGTTCTTGTGGGAGAACAACTCCATTTGGCTCACTAACTTCACACACCATCAGGCTTCCAAGCAGCTCTCAAGGAAACTCAGTTTTCACACTCTATGCTTAGTGCCCTTTGAGTGCATTATCTAGGAATGAACCTGGTAGAGCATCCCACACAAACGAATGCTCCACATGCGGGTTTCACATGCCACCAACTCCACATTCACAGGCAACTTCAGCGCCACAGCCGTTTTCAGATAGCCCTCAATGCAAAGGCTCTAGACGCAAATATTGGTGTGAGAGCTAATTCAATCAAGGAAACACTGCATGTTGGTGAAGGGCATATTGAAGAAGGATCAGCCGAGTGGTTCTTGTGGGAGAACAACTCCATTTGGCTCACTAACTTCACACACCATCAGGCTTCCAAGCAGCTCTCAAGGAAACTCAGTTTTCACACTCTATGCTTAGTGCCCTTTGAGTGCATTATCTAGGAATGAACCTGGTAGAGCATCCCACACAAACGAATGCTCCACATGCGGGTTTCACATGCCACCAACTCCACATTCACAGGCAACTTCAGCGCCACAGCCGTTTTCAGATAGCCCTCAATGCAAAGGCTCTAGACGCAAATACTGGTGTGAGAGTTAATTCAATCAAGGAAACACTGCATGTTGGTGAAGGGCATATTGAAGAAGGATCAGCCGAGTGGTTCTTGTGGGAGAACAACTCCATTTGGCTCACTAACTTCACACACCATCAGGCTTCCAAGCAGCTCTCAAGGAAACTCAGTTTTCACACTCTATGCTTAGTGCCATTCGAGTGCATTATCTAGGAATGAACATGGTAAAGCATCATACACGTACGAATGCTCCACTTGCGGGTTTCACATGCCACCAACTCCACATTCACAGGCAACTTCAGCGCCACAGCCGTTTTCAGATAGCCCTCAATGCAAAGGCTCTAGACGCAAATATTGGTGTGAGAGCTAATTCAATCAAGGAAACACTGCATGTTGGTGAAGGGCATATTGAAGAAGGATCAGCCAAGTGGTTCTTGTGGGAGAACAACTCCATTTGGCTCACTAACTTCACACACCATCAGGCTTCCAAGCAGCTCTCAAGGAAACTCAGTTTTCACACTCTATGCTTAGTGCTCTTTGTGTGCCTAGGACTGAAATGAAGCTTGGTCAGCATCCCACAAAAACGAATGCTCCACATGCGGGTTTCACATGCCACCTACTCCACATTCACAAGCAACTTCAGTGCCACAGCCGTTTTCAGATAGCCCTCAATGCAAAGGCTCTAGACGCAAATATTGGTGTGAGAGCTAATTCAATCAAGGAAACACTGCATGTTGGTGAAGGGCATATTGAAGAAGGATCAGCCGAGTGGTTCTTGTGGGAGAACAACTCCATTTGGCTCACTAACTTCACACACCATCAGGCTTCCAAGCAGCTCTCAATTAAACTCAGTTTTCACACTCTATGCTTAGTGCCCTTTGAGTGCATTATCTAGGAATGAACCTGGTAGAGCATCCCACACAAACGAATGCTCCACATGTGGGTTTCACATGCCACCAACTCCACATTCACAGGCAACTTCAGTGCCACAGCCGTTTTCAGATAGCCCTCAATGCAAAGGCTCTAGACGCAAATATTGGTGTGAGAGCTAATTCAATCAAGGAAACACTGCATGTTGGTGAAGGGCATATTGAAGAAGGATCAGCCGAGTGGTTCTTGTGGGAAAACAACTCCATTTGGCTCACTAACTTCACACACCATCAGGCTTCCAAGCAGCTCTCAAGGAAACTCAGTTTTCACACTCTATGTTTAGTGCCCTTTGAGTGCATTATCTAGGAATGAACCTGATAGAGCATCCCACACAAACGAATGCTCCACATGCGGGTTTCACATGCCACCAACTCCACATTCACAGGCAACTTCAGCGCCACAGCCGTTTTCAGATAGCCCTCAATGCAAAGGCTCTAGACGCAAATATTGGTGTGAGAGTTAATTCAATCAAGGAAACACTGCATGTTGGTGAAGGGAATATTGAAGAAGGATCAGCCGAGTGGCTCTTGTGGGAGAACAACTCCATTTGGCTCACTAACTTCACACACCATCAGGCTTCCAAGCAGCTCTCAAGGAAACTCAGTTTTCACACTCTATGCTTAGTGCCCTTCGAGTGCATTATCTAGGAATGAACATGGTAGAGCATCATACACGTATGAATGCTCCACTTGTGGGTTTCACATGCCACCAACTCCAGATTCACAGGCACCTTCAGCGCCACAGTCGTTTTCAGATAGCCCTCAATGCAAAGGCTCTAGACGCAAATATTGGTGTGAGAGCTAATTCAATCAAGGAAACACTGCATGTTGGTGAAGGGCATATTGAAGAAGGATCAGCCGAGTGGTTCTTGTGGGAGAACAACTCCATTTGGCTCACTAACTTCACACAGCATCAGGCTTCCAAGCAGCTCTCAAGGAAACTCAGTTTTCACACTCTATGCTTAGTGCTCTTTGTGTGCCTAGGACAGAAATGAAGCTTGGTCAGCATCCCACACAAAGGAATGCTCCACATGCGGGTTTCACATGCCACCAACTATACATTCACAAGCAACTTCAGTGCCACAGCCGTTTTCAGATAGCCCTCAATGCAAAGGCTCTAGACGCAAATATTGGTGTGAGAGCTAATTCAATCAAGGAAACACTGCATGTTGGTGAAGGGCATATTGAAGAAGGATCAGCCGAGTGGTTCTTGTGGGAGAACAACTCCATTTGGCTCACTAACTTCACACACCATCAGGCTTCCAAGCAGCTCTCAAGGAAACTCAGTTTTCACACTCTATGCTTAGTGCCCTTTGAGTGCATTATCTAGGAATGAACCTGGTAGAGCATCCCACACAAACGAATGCTCCACATGCGGGTTTCACATGCCACCAACTCCACATTCACAGGCAACTTCAGCGCCACAGCCGTTTTCAGATAGCGCTCAATGCAAAGGCTCTAGACGCAAATATTGGTGTGAGAGCTAATTCAATCAAGGAAACACTGCATCTTGGTGAAGGGCATATTGAAGAAGGATCAGCCGAGTGGTTCTTGTGGGAGAACAACTCCATTTGGCTCACTAACTTCACACACCATCAGGCTTCCAAGCAGCTCTCAAGGAAACTCAGTTTTCACACTCTATGCTTAGTGCCATTCGAGTGCATTATCTAGGAATGAACATGGTAAAGCATCATACACGTACGAATGCTCCACTTGCGGGTTTCACATGCCACCAACTCCACATTCACAGGCAACTTCAGCGCCACAGCCGTTTTCAGATAGCCCTCAATGCAAAGGCTCTAGACGCAAATATTGGTGTGAGAGCTAATTCAATCAAGGAAACACTGCATGTTGGTGAAGGGCATATTGAAGAAGGATCAGCCAAGTGATTCTTGTGGGAGAACAACTCCATTTGGCTCACTAACTTCACACACCATCAGGCTTCCAAGCAGCTCTCAAGGAAACTCAGTTTTCACACTCTATGCTTAGTGCTCTTTGTGTGCCTAGGACTGACATGAAGCTTGGTCAGCATCCCACACAAAGGAATGCTCCACATGCGGGTTTCACATGCCACCAACTCCACATTCACAAGCAACTTCAGTGCCACAGCCGTTTTCAGATAGCCCTCAATGCAAAGGCTCTAGACGCAAATATTGGTGTGAGAGCTAATTCAATCAAGGAAACACTGCATGTTGGTGAAGGGCATATTGAAGAAGGATCAGCCGAGTGGTTCTTGTGGGAGAACAACTCCATTTGGCTCACTAACTTCACACACCATCAGGCTTCCAAGCAGCTCTCAATTAAACTCAGTTTTCACACTCTATGCTTAGTGCCCTTTGAGTGCATTATCTAGGAATGAACCTGGTAGAGCATCCCACACAAAAGAATGCTCCACATGTGGGTTTCACATGCCACCAACTGCACATTCACAGGCAACTTCAGCGCCACAGTCGTTTTCAGATAGCCCTCAATGCAAAGGCTCTAGACGCAAATATTGATGTGAGAGCTAATTCAATCAAGGAAACACTGCATGTTGGTGAAGGGCATATTGAAGAAGGATCAGCCGAGTGGTTCTTGTGGGAGAACAACTCCACTTGGCTCACTAACTTCACACACCATCAGGCTTCCAAGCAGCTCTCAAGGAAACTCAGTTTTCACACTCTATGCTTAGTGCTCTTTGTGTGCCTAGGACTGAAATGAAGCTTGGTCAGCATCCCACACAAAGGAATGCTCCACATGCGGGTTTCACATGCCACCAACTATACATTCACAAGCAACTTCAGTGCCACAGCCGTTTTCAGATAGCCCTCAATGCAAAGGCTCTAGACGCAAATATTGGTGTGAGAGCTAATTCAATCAAGGAAACACTGCATGTTGGTGAAGGGCATATTGAAGAAGGATCAGCCTAGTGGTTCTTGTGGGAGAACAACTCCATTTGGCTCACTAACTTCACACACCATCAGGCTTCCAAGCAGCTCTCAAGGAAACTCAGTTTTCACACTCTATGCTTAGTGCCCTTTGAGTGCATTATCTAGGAATGAACCTGGTAGAGCATCCCACACAAACGAATGCTCCACATGCGGGTTTCACATGCCACCAACTCCACATTGACAGGCAACTTCAGCACCACAGCCGTTTTCAGATAGCCCTCAATGCAAAGGCTCTAGACGCAAATATTGGTGTGAGAGCTAATTCAATCAAGGAAACACTGCATGTTGGTGAAGGGCATATTGAAGAAGGATCAGCCGAGTGGTTCTTGTGGGAAAACAACTCCATTTGGCTCACTAACTTCACACACCATCATTCTTCCAAGCAGCTCTCAAGGAAACTCAGTTTTCACACTCTATGCTTAGTGCCCTTTGAGTGCATTATCTAGGAATGAACCTGGTAGAGCATCCCACACAAACGAATGCTCCACATGCGGGTTTCACATGCCACCAACTCCACATTCACAGGCAACTTCAGCGCCACAGCCGTTTTCAGATAGCCCTCAATGCAAAGGCTCTAGACGCAAATATTGGTGTGAGAGTTAATTCAATCAAGGAAACACTACATGTTGGTGAAGGGAATATTGAAGAAGGATCAGCCGAGTGGCTCTTGTGGGAGAACAACTCCATTTGGCTCACTAACTTCACACACCATCAGGCTTCCAAGCAGCTCTCAAGGAAACTCAGTTTTCACACTCTATGCTTAGTGCCCTTCGAGTGCATTATCTAGGAATGAACATGGTAGAGCATCATACACGTATGAATGCTCCACTTGTGGGTTTCACATGCCACCAACTCCAGATTCACAGGCAACTTCAGCGCCACAGTCGTTTTCAGATAGCCCTCAATGCAAAGGCTCTAGACGCAAATATTGGTGTGAGAGCTAATTCAATCAAGGAAACACTGCATGTTGGTGAAGGGCATATTGAAGAAGGATCAGCCGAGTGGTTCTTGTGGGAGAACAACTCCACTTGGCTCACTAACTTCACACACCATCAGGCTTCCAAGCAGCTCTCAAGGAAACTCAGTTTTCACACTCTATGCTTAGTGCTCTTTATGTGCCTAGGACTGACATGAAGCTTGGTCAGCATCCCACACAAAGGAATGCTCCACATGCGGGTTTCACATGCCACCAACTCCACATTCACAAGCAACTTCAGTGCCACAGCCGTTTTCAGATAGCCCTCAATGCAAAGGCTCTAGACGCAAATATTGGTGTGAGAGCTAATTCAATCAAGGAAACACTGCATGTTGGTGAAGGGCATATTGAAGAAGGATCAGCCGAGTGGTTCTTGTGGGAGAACAACTCCATTTGGCTCACTAACTTCACACACCATCAGGCTTCCAAGCAGCTCTCAATTAAACTCAGTTTTCACACTCTATGCTTAGTGCCCTTTGAGTGCATTATCTAGGAATGAACCTGGTAGAGCATCCCACACAAAAGAATGCTCCACATGTGGGTTTCACATGCCACCAACTGCACATTCACAGGCAACTTCAGCGCCACAGTCGTTTTCAGATAGCCCTCAATGCAAAGGCTCTAGACGCAAATATTGATGTGAGAGCTAATTCAATCAAGGAAACACTGCATGTTGGTGAAGGGCATATTGAAGAAGGATCAGCCGAGTGGTTCTTGTGGGAGAACAACTCCACTTGGCTCACTAACTTCACACACCATCAGGCTTCCAAGCAGCTCTCAAGGAAACTCAGTTTTCACACTCTATGCTTAGTGCTCTTTGTGTGCCTAGGACTGAAATGAAGCTTGGTCAGCATCCCACACAAAGGAATGCTCCACATGCGGGTTTCACATGCCACCAACTATACATTCACAAGCAACTTCAGTGCCACAGCCGTTTTCAGATAGCCCTCAATGCAAAGGCTCTAGACGCAAATATTGGTGTGAGAGCTAATTCAATCAAGGAAACACTGCATGTTGGTGAAGGGCATATTGAAGAAGGATCAGCCGAGTGGTTCTTGTGGGAGAACAACTCCATTTGGCTCACTAACTTCACACACCATCAGGCTTCCAAGCAGCTCTCAAGGAAACTCAGTTTTCACACTCTATGCTTAGTGCCCTTTGAGTGCATTATCTAGGAATGAACCTGGTAGAGCATCCCACACAAACGAATGCTCCACATGCGGGTTTCACATGCCACCAACTCCACATTGACAGGCAACTTCAGCACCACAGCCGTTTTCAGATAGCCCTCAATGCAAAGGCTCTAGACGCAAATATTGGTGTGAGAGCTAATTCAATCAAGGAAACACTGCATGTTGGTGAAGGGCATATTGAAGAAGGATCAGCCGAGTGGTTCTTGTGGGAAAACAACTCCATTTGGCTCACTAACTTCACACACCATCATTCTTCCAAGCAGCTCTCAAGGAAACTCAGTTTTCACACTCTATGCTTAGTGCCCTTTGAGTGCATTATCTAGGAATGAACCTGGTAGAGCATCCCACACAAACGAATGCTCCACATGCGGGTTTCACACGCCACCAACTCCACATTCACAGGCAACTTCAGCGCCACAGCCGTTTTCAGATAGCCCTCAATGCAAAGGCTCTAGACGCAAATATTGGTGTGAGAGTTAATTCAATCAAGGAAACACTACATGTTGGTGAAGGGAATATTGAAGAAGGATCAGCCGAGTGGCTCTTGTGGGAGAACAACTCCATTTGGCTCACTAACTTCACACACCATCAGGCTTCCAAGCAGCTCTCAAGGAAACTCAGTTTTCACACTCTATGCTTAGTGCCCTTCGAGTGCATTATCTAGGAATGAACATGGTAGAGCATCATACACGTATGAATGCTCCACTTGTGGGTTTCACATGCCACCAACTCCAGATTCACAGGCAAACTTCAGCGCCACAGTCGTTTTCAGATAGCCCTCAATGCAAAGGCTCTAGACGCAAATATTGGTGTGAGAGCTAATTCAATCAAGGAACACTGCATGTTGGTGAAGGGCATATTGAAGAAGGATCAGCCGAGTGGTTCTTGTGGGAGAACAACTCCACTTGGCTCACTAACTTCACACACCATCAGGCTTCCAAGCAGCTCTCAAGGAAACTCAGTTTTCACACTCTATGCTTAGTGCTCTTTGTGTGCCTAGGACTGAAATGAAGCTTGGTCAGCATCCCACACAAAGGAATGCTCCACATGCGGGTTTCACATGCCACCAACTATACATTCACAAGCAACTTCAGTGCCACAGCCGTTTCAGATAGCCCTCAATGCAAAGGCTCTAGACGCAAATATTGGTGTGAGAGCTAATTCAATCAAGGAAACACTGCATGTTGGTGAAGGGAATATTGAAGAAGGATCAGCCGAGTGGTTCTTGTGGGAAAACAACTCCATTTGCTCACTAACTTCACACACCATCATTCTTCCAAGCAGCTCTCAAGGAAACTCAGTTTTCACACTCTATGCTTAGTGCCCTTTGAGTGCATTATCTAGGAATGAACCTGGTAGAGCATCCCGCACAAACGAATGCTCCACATGCGGGTTTCACATGCCACCAACTCCACATTGACAGGCAACTTCAGCGCCACAGCCGTTTTCAGATAGCCCTCAATGCAAAGGCTCTAGATGCAAATATTGGTGTGAGAGCTAATTCAATCAAGCAAACACTGCATGTTGGTGAAGGGCATATTGAAGAAGGATCAGCCGAGTGGTTCTTGTGGGAGAACAACTCCATTTGGCTCACTAACTTCACACACCATCAGGCTTCCAAGCAGCTCTCAAGGAAACTCAGTTTTCACACTCTATGCTTAGTGCCCTTTGAGTGCATTATCTAGGAATGAACCTGGTAGAGCATCCCACACAAACGAATGCTCCACATGCCGGTTTCACATGCCACCAACTCCACATTCACAGGCAACTTCAGCGCCACAGCCGTTTTCAGATAGCCCTCAATGCAAAGGCTCTATACGCAAATATTGGTGTGACAGCTAATTCAATCAAGGAAACACTGCATGTTGGTGAAGGGCATATTGAAGAAGGATCAGCCGAGTGGTTCTTGTGGGAGAACAACTCCATTTGGCTCACTAACTTCACACACCATCAGGCTTCAAGCAGCTCTCAAGGAAACTCAGTTTTCACACTCTATGCTTAGTGCCCTTTGAGTGCATTATCTAGGAATGAACCTGGTAGAGCATCCCACACAAACGAATGCTCCACATGCGGTTTTCACATGCCACCAACTCCACATTCACAGGCAACTTCAGCGCCACAGCCGTTTTCAGATAGCCCTCAATGCAAAGGCTCTAGACGCAAATATTGGTGTGAGAGCTAATTCAATCAAGGAAACACTGCATGTTGGTGAAGGGCATATTGAAGAAGGATCAGCCGAGTGGTTTTTGTGGGAGAACAACTCCATTTGGCTCACTAACTACACACACCATCAGGCTTCCAAACAGCTCTCAAGGAAACTCAGTTTTCACACTCTATGCTTAGTGCCGTTTGAGTTCCTAGGACTGAAAAGAAGCTTGGTGAGCATCCCACACAAACGAATGCTCCACATGCGGTTTTCACTTGCCACCAACTCCACATTCACAGGCAACTTCGGCGCCACAACCGTTTTCAGATAGTCCTCAATGCAAAGGCTCTAGACGCAAATATTGGTGTGAGAGCTAATTCAATCAAGGAAACACTGCATGTTGGTGAAGGGCATATTGAAGAAGGATCAGCCGAGTGGTTCTTGTGGGAGAACAACTCCATTTGGCTCACTAACTTCACACACCATCAGGCTTCCAAGCAGCTCTCAAGGAAACTCAGTTTTCACACTCTATGCTTAGTGCCCTTTGAGTGCATTATCTAGGAATGAACCTGGTAGAGCATCCCGCACAAACGAATGCTCCACATGCGGGTTTCACATGCCACCAACTCCACATTGACAGGCAACTTCAGCGCCACAGCCGTTTTCAGATAGCCCTCAATGCAAAGGCTCTAGATGCAAATATTGGTGTGAGAGCTAATTCAATCAAGCAAACACTGCATGTTGGTGAAGGGCATATTGAAGAAGGATCAGCCGAGTGGTTCTTGTGGGAGAACAACTCCATTTGGCTCACTAACTTCACACACCATCAGGCTTCCAAGCAGCTCTCAAGGAAACTCAGTTTTCACACTCTATGCTTAGTGCCCTTTGAGTGCATTATCTAGGAATGAACCTGGTAGAGCATCCCACACAAACGAATGCTCCACATGCCGGTTTCACATGCCACCAACTCCACATTCACAGGCAACTTCAGCGCCACAGCCGTTTTCAGATAGCCCTCAATGCAAAGGCTCTATACGCAAATATTGGTGTGACAGCTAATTCAATCAAGGAAACACTGCATGTTGGTGAAGGGCATATTGAAGAAGGATCAGCCGAGTGGTTCTTGTGGGAGAACAACTCCATTTGGCTCACTAACTTCACACACCATCAGGCTTCCAAGCAGCTCTCAAGGAAACTCAGTTTTCACACTCTATGCTTAGTGCCCTTTGAGTGCATTATCTAGGAATGAACCTGGTAGAGCATCCCACACAAACGAATGCTCCACATGCGGTTTTCACATGCCACCAACTCCACATTCACAGGCAACTTCAGCGCCACAGCCGTTTTCAGATAGCCCTCAATGCAAAGGCTCTAGACGCAAATATTGGTGTGAGAGCTAATTCAATCAAGGAAACACTGCATGTTGGTGAAGGGCATATTGAAGAAGGATCAGCCGAGTGGTTTTTGTGGGAGAACAACTCCATTTGGCTCACTAACTACACACACCATCAGGCTTCCAAACAGCTCTCAAGGAAACTCAGTTTTCACACTCTATGCTTAGTGCCGTTTGAGTTCCTAGGACTGAAAAGAAGCTTGGTGAGCATCCCACACAAACGAATGCTCCACATGCGGTTTTCACTTGCCACCAACTCCACATTCACAGGCAACTTCGGCGCCACAACCGTTTTCAGATAGTCCTCAATGCAAAGGCTCTAGACGCAAATATTGGTGTGAGAGCTAATTCAATCAAGGAAACACTGCATGTTGGTGAAGGGCATATTGAAGAAGGATCAGCCGAGTGGTTCTTGTGGGAGAACAACTCCATTTGGCTCACTAACTTCACACACCATCAGGCTTCCAAGCAGCTCTCAAGGAAACTCAGTTTTCACACTCTATGCTTAGTGCCCTTTGAGTGCCTAGGACTGAAATGAACCTGGTAGAGCATCCCACACAAACGAATGCTTCACATGCGGGTTTCACATGCCACCAACTCCACATTGACAGGCAACTTCAGCGCCACAGCCGTTTTCAGATAGCCCTCAATGCAAAGGCTCTAGATGCAAATATTGGTGTGAGAGCTAATTCAATCAAGGAAACACTGCATGTTGGTGAAGGGCATATTGAAGAAGGATCAGCCGAGTGGTTCTTGTGGGAGAACAACACCATTTGGCTCACTAACTTCACACACCATCAGGCTTCCAAGCAGCTCTCAAGGAAACTCAGTTTTCACACTCTATGCTTAGTGCCCCTGAGTGCATTATCTAGGAATGAACCTGGTAGAGCATCCCACACAAACGAATGCTCCACATGCGGGTTTCACATGCCATCAACTCCACATTCACAGGCAACTTCAGCGCCACAGCCGTTTTCAGATAGCCCTCAATGCAAAGGCTCTAGACGCAAATATTGGTGTGAGAGCTAATTCAATCAAGGAAACACTGCATGTTGGTGAAGGGCATATTGAAGAAGGATCAGCCGAGTGGTTCTTGTGGGAGAACAACTCCATTTGGCTCACTAACTTCACACACCATCAGGCTTCCAAGCAGCTCTCAAGGAAACTCAGTTTTCACACTCTGTGCTTAGTGCCCTTTGAGTGCATTATCTAGGAATGAACCTGGTAGAGCATCCCACACAAACGAATGCTCCACATGCGGATTTCACATGCCACCAACTCCACATTCACAGGCAACTTCAGAGCCACAGCCGTTTTCAGATAGCCCTCAATGCAAAGGCTCTAGACGCAAATATTGGTGTGAGAGCTAATTCAATCAAGGAAACACTGCATGTTGGTGAAGGGCATATTGAAGAAGGATCAGCCGAGTGGTTCTTGTGGGAGAACAACTCCATTTGGCTCACTAACTTCACACACCATCAGGCTTCCAAGCAGCTCTCAAGGAAACTCAGTTTTCACACTCTATGCTTAGTGCCCTTTGAGTGCGTAGGACTGAAATGAACCTGGTAGAGCATCCCACACAAACGAATGCTCCACATGCGAGTTTCACATGCCACCAACTCCACATTGACAGGCAACTTCAGCGCCACAGCCGTTTTCAGATAGCCCTCAATGCAAAAGCTCTAGACGCAAATATTGGTGTGAGAGCTAATTCAATCAAGGAAACACTGCATGTTGGTGAAGGGTATATTGAAGAAGGATCGGCCGAGTGGTTCTTGTGGGAGAACAACTCCATTTGGCTCACTAACTTCACACACCATCAGGCTTCCAAGCAGCTCTCAAGGAAACTCAGTTTTCACACTCTATGCTTAGTGCCCTTTGAGTGCCTAGGACTGACATGAAGCTTGGTGAGCATCCCACACAAACGAAGGCTCCACATGCGAGTTTCACATGCCACCAACTCCACATTCACAGGCAACTTCAGCGCCACTGCCGTTTTCAGATAGCCCTCAAAGTAAAGGCTCTAGATGCAAATATTAGTGTGAGAGCCAATTCAATCAAGGAAACACTGCATGTTGGTGAAGGGCATATTGAAGAAGGATCAGCCGAGTGGTTCTTGTGGGAGAACAACTCCATTTGGCTCACTAACTTCACACACCATCAGGCTTCCAAGTAGCTCTCAAGGAAACTCAGTTTTCACACTCTATGCTTAGTGCCCCTGAGTGCATTATCTAGGAATGAACCTGGTAGAGCATCCCACACAAACGAATGCTCCACATGCGGGTTTCACATGCCACCAACTCCACATTCACAGGCAACTTCAGCGCCACAGCCATTTTCAGATAGCACTCAATGCAAAGGCTCTAGACGCAAATATTGGTGTGAGAGCTAATTCAATCAAGGAAACACTGCATGTTGGTGAAGGGCATAATGAAGAAGGATCAGCCGAGTGGTTTTTGTGGGAGAACAACTCCATTTGGCTCACTAACTTCACACACCATCAGGCTTCCAAGCAGCTCTCAAGGAAACTCAGTTTTCACACTCTATGCTTAGTGCCCTTTGAGTGCATTATCTAGGAATGAACCTGGTAGAGCATCCCACACAAACGAATGCTCCACATGCGGGTTTCACATGCCACCAACTCCACATTCACAGGCAACTTCAGCGCCACAGCCGTTTTCAGATAGCCCTCAATGCAAAGGCTCTAGACGCAAATATTGGTGTGAGAGCTAATTCAATCAAGGAAACACTGCATGTTGGTGAAGGGCATATTGAAGAAGGATCAGCCGAGTGGTTCTTGTGGGAGAACAACTCCATTTGGCTCACTAACTTCACACACCATCAGGCTTCCAAGCAGCTCTCAAGGAAACTCAGTTTTCACACTCTGTGCTTAGTGCCCTTTGAGTGCCTAGGACTGACATGAAGCTTGGTAGAGCATCCCACACAAACGAATGCTCCACATGCGGGTTTCACATGCCACCAACTCCACATTCACAGGCAACTTCAGCGCCACAGCCGTTTTCAGATAGCCCTCAATGCAAAGGCTCTAGACGCAAATATTGGTGTGAGAGCTAATTCAATCAAGGAAACACTGCATGTTGGTGAAGGGCATATTGAAGAAGGATCAGCCGAGTGGTTCTTGTGGGAGAACAACTCCATTTGGCTCACTAACTTCACACACCATCAGGCTTCCAAGCAGCTCTCAAGGAAACTCAGTTTTCACACTCTATGCTTAGTGCCCTTTGAGTGCATTATCTAGGAATGAACCTGGTAGAGCATCCCACACAAACGAATGCTCCACATGCGGATTTCACATGCCACCAACTCCACATTCACAGGCAACTTCAGCGCCACAGCCGTTTTCAGATAGCCCTCAATGCAAAGGCTCTAGACGCAAATATTGGTGTGAGAGCTAATTCAATCAAGGAAACACTGCATGTTGGTGAAGGGCATATTGAAGAAGGATCAGCCGAGTGGTTCTTGCGGGAGAACAACTCCATTTGGCTCACTAACTTCACACACCATCAGGCTTCCAAGCAGCTCTCAAGGAAACTCAGTTTTCACAATCTATGCTTAGTGCCCTTTGAGTGCATTATCTAGGAATGAACCTGGTAGAGCATCCCACACAAACGAATGCTCCACATGCGAGTTTCACATGCCACCAACTCCACATTCACAGGCAACTTCAGCGCCACAGCCGTTTTCAGATAGCCCTCAATGCAAAGGCTCTAGACGCAAATATTGGTGTGAGAGCTAATTCAATCAAGGAAACAATGCATGTTGGTGAAGGGCATATTGAAGAAGGATCAGCCGAGTGGTTCTTGTGGGAGAACAACTCCATTTGGGTCACTAACTTCACACACCATCAGGCTTCCAAGCAGCTCTCAAGGAAACTCAGTTTTCACACTCTATGCTTAGTGCCCTTTGAGTGCCTAGGACTGACATGAAGCTTGGTGAGCATCCCACACAAACGAATGCTCCACATGCGGGTTTCACATGCCACCAACTCCACATTCTCAGGCAACTTCAGCGCCACAGCCGTTTTCAGATAGCCCTCAATGCAAAGGCTCTAGACGCAAATATTGGTGTGAGAGCTAATTCAATCAAGGAAACACTGCATGTTGGTGAAGGGCATATTGAAGAAGGATCAGCCGAGTGGTTCTTGTGGGAGAACAACTCCATTTGGCTCACTAACTTCACACACCATCCGGCTTCCAAGCAGCTCTCAAGGAAACTCAGTTTTCACACTCTATGCTTAGTGCCCTTTGAGTGCATTATCTAGGAATGAACCTGGTACAGCATGCCACACCAACGAATGCTCCACATGCGGTTTTCACATGCCACCAACTCCACATTAACAGGAAACTTCGGCGCCACAGCCGTTTTCAGATAGCCCTCAATGCAAAGGCTCTAGACGCAAATATTGGTGTGAGAGCTAATTCAATCAAGGAAACACTGCATGTTGGTGAAGGGCATATTGAAGAAGGATCAGCCGAGTGGTTCTTGTGGGAGAACAACTCCATTTGACTCAGTAACTTCACACACCATCAGGCTTCCAAGCAGCTCTCAAGGAAACTCAGTTTTCACACTCTATGCTTAGTGCCCTTTGAGTGCATTATCTAGGAATGAACCTGGTAGAGCATCCCACACAAACGAATGCTCCACATGCGGATTTCACATGCCACCAACTCCACATTCACAGGCAACTTCAGCGCCACAGCCGTTTTCAGATAGCCCTCAATGCAAAGGCTCTAGACGCAAATATTGGTGTGAGAGCTAATTCAATCAAGGAAACACTGCATGTTGGTGAAGGGCATATTGAAGAAGGATCAGCCGAGTGGTTCTTGTGGGAGAACAACTCCATTTGGCTCACTAACTTCACACACCATCAGGCTTCCAAGCAGCTCTCAAGGAAACTCAGTTTTCACACTCTATGCTTAGTGCCCTTTGAGTGCCTAGGACTGAAATGAACCTGGTAGAGCATCCCACACAAACGAATGCTCCACATGCGAGTTTCACATGCCACCAACTCCACATTCACAGGCAACTTCAGCGCCACTGCCGTTTTCAGATAGCCCTCAATGCAAAGGCTCTAGATGCAAATATTAGTGTGCGAGCTAATTCAATCAAGGAAACACTGCATGTTGGTGAAGGGCATATTGAAGAAGGATCAGCCGAGTGGTTCTTGTGGGAGAACAACTCCATTTGGCTCACTAACTTCACATACCATCAGGCTTCCAAGCAGCTCTCAAGGAAACTCAGTTTTCACACTCTATGCTTAGTGCCCTTTGATTACCTAGGACTGAAATGAAGCTTGGTGAGCATCCCACACAAACGAATGCTCCACATGCGGGATTCACATGCCACCAACTCCACATTCACAGGCAACTTCAGCGCCACAGCCATTTTCAGATAGCCCTCAATGCAAAGGCTCTAGACGCAAATATTGGTGTGAGAGCTAATTCAATCAAGGAAACACTGCATGTTGGTGAAGGGCATATTGAAGAAGGATCAGCCGAGTGGTTCTTGTGGGAGAACAACTCCATTTGGCTCACTAACTTCACACACCATCAGGCTTCCAAGCAGCTCTCAAGGAAACTCAGTTTTCACACTCTATGCTTAGTGCCCTTTGAGTGCATTATCTAGGAATGAACCTGGTACAGCATCCCACACAAACGAATGCTCCACATGCGGGATTCACATGCCACCAACTCCACATTCTCAGGCAACTTCGGCGCCACAGTCGTTTTCAGATAGCCCTCAATGCAAAGGCTCTAGACGCAAATATTGGTGTGAGAGCTAATTCAATCAAGGAAACACTGCATGTTGGTGAAGGGCATATTGAAGAAGGATCAGCCGAGTGGTTCTTGTGGGAGAACAACTCCATTTGGCTCACTAACTTCACACACCATCAGGCTTCCAAGCCGCTCTCAAGGAAACTCAGTTTTCACACTCTATGCTTAGTGCCCTTTGAGTGCCTAGGACTGAAATGAACCTGGTAGAGCATCCCACACAAACGAATGCTCCACATGCGGATTTCACATGCCACCAACTCCACATTCACAGGCAACTTCAGCGCCACAGCCGTTTTCAGATAGCCCTCAATGCAAAGGCTCTAGACGCAAATATTGGTGTGAGAGCTAATTCAATCAAGGAAACACTGCATGTTGGTGAAGGGCATAATGAAGAAGGATCAGCCGAGTGGTTCTTGTGGGAGAACAACTCCATTTGGCTCACTAACTTCACACACCATCAGGCTTCCAAGCAGCTCTCAAGGAAACTCAGTTTTCACACTCTATGCTTAGTGCCCTTTGAGTGCCTAGGACTGAAATGAACCTGGTACAGCATCCCACACAAACGAATGCTCCACATGCGAGTTTCACATGCCACCAACTCCACATTCACAGGCAACTTCAGCGCCACAGCCGTTTTCAGATAGCCCTCAATGCAAAGGCTCTAGACGCAAATATTGGTGTGAGAGCTAATTCAATCAAGGAAACACTGCATGTTGGTGAAGGGCATATTGAAGAAGATTCGGCCGAGTGGTTCTTGTGGGAGAACAACTCCATTTGGCTCACTAACTTCACACACCATCCGGCTTCCAAGCAGCTCTCAAGGAAACTCAGTTTTCACACTCTATGCTTAGTGCCCTTTGAGTGCATTATCTAGGAATGAACCTGGTACAGCATGCCACACCAACGAATGCTCCACATGCGGTTTTCACATGCCACCAACTCCACATTCACAGGCAACTTCGGCGCCACAGCCGTTTTCAGATAGCCCTCAATGCAAAGGCTCTAGACGCAAATATTGGTGTGAGAGCTAATTCAATCAAGGAAACACTGCATGTTGGTGAAGGGCATATTGAAGAAGGATCAGCCGAGTGGTTCTTGTGGGAGAACAACTCCATTTGACTCAGTAACTTCACAGACCATCAGGCTTCCAAGCAGCTCTCAAGGAAACTCAGTTTTCACACTCTGTGCTTAGTGCCCTTTGAGTGCATTATCTAGGAATGAACCTGGTAGAGCATCCCACACAAACGAATGCTCCACATGCGGATTTCACATGCCACCAACTCCACATTCACAGGCAACTTCAGCGCCACAGCCGTTTTCAGATAGCCCTCAATGCAAAGGCTCTAGACGCAAATATTGGTGTGAGAGCTAATTCAATCAAGGAAACACTGCATGTTGGTGAAGGGTATATTGAAGAAGGATCAGCCGAGTGGTTCTTGTGGGAGAACAACTCCATTTGGCTCACTAACTTCACACACCATCAGGCTTCCAAGCAGCTCTCAAGGAAACTCAGTTTTCACACTCTATGCTTAGTGCCCTTTGAGTGCCTAGGACTGAAATGAACCTGGTAGAGCATCCCACACAAACGAATGCTCCACATGCGAGTTTCACATGCCACCAACTCCACATTCACAGGCAACTTCAGCGCCACTGCCGTTTTCAGATAGCCCTCAATGCAAAGGCTCTAGATGCAAATATTAGTGTGCGAGCCAATTCAATCAAGGAAACACTGCATGTTGGTGAAGGGCATATTGAAGAAGGATCAGCCGAGTGGTTCTTGTGGGAGAACAACTCCATTTGGCTCACTTACTTCACACACCATCAGGCTTCCAAGCAGCTCTCAAGGAAACTCAGTTTTCACACTCTATGCTTAGTGCCCTTTGATTACCTAGGACTGAAATGAAGCTTGGTGAGCATCCCACACAAAGGAATGCTCCACATGCGGGATTCACATGCCACCAACTCCACATTCACAGGCAACTTCAGCGCCACAGCCATTTTCAGATAGCCCTCAATGCAAAGGCTCTAGACGCAAATATTGGTGTGAGAGCTAATTCAATCAAGGAAACACTGCATGTTGGTGAAGGGTATATTGAAGAAGGATCAGCCGAGTGGTTCTTGTGGAGAACAACTCCATTTGGCTCACTAACTTCACACACCATCAGGCTTCCAAGCAGCTCTCAAGGAAACTCAGTTTTCACACTCTGTGCTTAGTGCCCTTTATGTGCCTAGGACTGACATGAAGCTTGGTGAGCATCCCACACAAACGAATGCTCCACATGCGGGTTTCACATGCCACCAACTCCACATTCACAGGCAACTTCAGCGCCACAACCGTTTTCAGATAGCCCTCAATGCAAAGGCTCTAGACGCAAATATTGGTGTGAGAGCTAATTCAATCAAGGAAACACTGCATGTTGGTGAAGGGCATATTGAAGAAGGATCAGCCGAGTGGTTCTTGTGGAGAACAACTCCATTTGGCTCACTAACTTCACACACCATCAGGCTTCCAAGCAGCTCTCAAGGAAACTCAGTTTTCACACTCTATGCTTAGTGCCCTTTGAGTGCAATTATCTAGGAATGAACCTGGTACAGCATCCCACACAAACGAATGCTCCACATGCGGGTTTCACATGCCACCAACTCCACATTCTCAGGCAACTTCGGCGCCACAGCCGTTTTCAGATAGCCCTCAATGCAAAGGCTCTAGACGCAAATATTGGTGTGAGAGCTAATTCAATCAAGGAAACACTGCATGTTGGTGAAGGGCATATTGAAGAAGGATCAGCCGAGTGGTTCTTGTGGGAGAACAACTCCATTTGGCTCACTAACTTCACACACCATCAGGCTTCCAATCAGCTCTCAAAGAAACTCAGTTTTCACACTCTATGCTTAGTGCCCTTTACGTACCTAGGACTGAAATGAAGCTTGGTGAGCATCCCACACAAACGAATGCTCCACATGCGGGTTTCACATGCCACCAACTCCACATTCACAGGCAACTTCAGCGCCACAGCCGTTTTCAGATAGCCCTCAATGCAAAGGCTCTAGACGCAAATATTGGTGTGAGAGCTAATTCAATCAAGGAAACACTGCATGTTGGTGAAGGGCATATTGAAGAAGGATCAGCCGAGTGGTTCTTGTGGGAGAACAACTCCATTTGGCTCACTAACTTCACACACCATCAGGCTTCCAAGCAGCTCTCAAGGAAACTCAGTTTTCACACTCTATGCTTAGTGCCCTTTGAGTGCATTATCTAGGAATGAACCTGGTAGAGCATCCCGCACAAACGAATGCTCCACATGCGGGTTTCACATGCCACCAACTCCACATTGACAGGCAACTTCAGCGCCACAGCCGTTTTCAGATAGCCCTCAATGCAAAGGCTCTAGATGCAAATATTGGTGTGAGAGCTAATTCAATCAAGCAAACACTGCATGTTGGTGAAGGGCATATTGAAGAAGGATCAGCCGAGTGGTTCTTGTGGGAGAACAACTCCATTTGGCTCACTAACTTCACACACCATCAGGCTTCCAAGCAGCTCTCAAGGAAACTCAGTTTTCACACTCTATGCTTAGTGCCCTTTGAGTGCATTATCTAGGAATGAACCTGGTAGAGCATCCCACACAAACGAATGCTCCACATGCCGGTTTCACATGCCACCAACTCCACATTCACAGGCAACTTCAGCGCCACAGCCGTTTTCAGATAGCCCTCAATGCAAAGGCTCTAGACGCAAATATTGGTGTGAGAGCTAATTCAATCAAGGAAACACTGCATGTTGGTGAAGGGCATATTGAAGAAGGATCAGCCGAGTGGTTCTTGTGGGAGAACAACTCCATTTGGCTCACTAACTTCACACACCATCAGGCTTCCAAGCAGCTCTCAAGGAAACTCAGTTTTCACACTCTATGCTTAGTGCCCTTTGAGTGCATTATCTAGGAATGAACCTGGTAGAGCATCCCACACAAACGAATGCTCCACATGCGGTTTTCACATGCCACCAACTCCACATTCACAGGCAACTTCAGCGCCACAGCCGTTTTCAGATAGCCCTCAATGCAAAGGCTCTAGACGCAAATATTGGTGTGAGAGCTAATTCAATCAAGGAAACACTGCATGTTGGTGAAGGGCATATTGAAGAAGGATCAGCCGAGTGGTTTTTGTGGGAGAACAACTCCATTTGGCTCACTAACTACACACACCATCAGGCTTCCAAACAGCTCTCAAGGAAACTCAGTTTTCACACTCTATGCTTAGTGCCGTTTGAGTTCCTAGGACTGAAAAGAAGCTTGGTGAGCATCCCACACAAACGAATGCTCCACATGCGGTTTTCACTTGCCACCAACTCCACATTCACAGGCAACTTCAGCGCCACAACCGTTTTCAGATAGTCCTCAATGCAAAGGCTCTAGACGCAAATATTGGTGTGAGAGCTAATTCAATCAAGGAAACACTGCATGTTGGTGAAGGGCATATTGAAGAAGGATCAGCCGAGTGGTTCTTGTGGGAGAACAACTCCATTTGGCTCACTAACTTCACACACCATCAGGCTTCCAAGCAGCTCTCAAGGAAACTCAGTTTTCACACTCTATGCTTAGTGCCCTTTGAGTGCCTAGGACTGAAATGAACCTGGTAGAGCATCCCACACAAACGAATGCTTCACATGCGAGTTTCACATGCCACCAACTCCACATTGACAGGCAACTTCAGCGCCACAGCCGTTTTCAGATAGCCCTCAATGCAAAGGCTCTAGATGCAAATATTGGTGTGAGAGCTAATTCAATCAAGGAAACACTGCATGTTGGTGAAGGGCATATTGAAGAAGGATCAGCCGAGTGGTTCTTGTGGGAGAACAACACCATTTGGCTCACTAACTTCACACACCATCAGGCTTCCAAGCAGCTCTCAAGGAAACTCAGTTTTCACACTCTATGCTTAGTGCCCCTGAGTGCATTATCTAGGAATGAACCTGGTAGAGCATCCCACACAAACGAATGCTCCACATGCGGGTTTCACATGCCATCAACTCCACATTCACAGGCAACTTCAGCGCCACAGCCGTTTTCAGATAGCCCTCAATGCAAAGGCTCTAGACGCAAATATTGGTGTGAGAGCTAATTCAATCAAGGAAACACTGCATGTTGGTGAAGGGCATATTGAAGAAGGATCAGCCGAGTGGTTCTTGTGGGAGAACAACTCCATTTGGCTCACTAACTTCACACACCATCAGGCTTCCAAGCAGCTCTCAAGGAAACTCAGTTTTCACACTCTGTGCTTAGTGCCCTTTGAGTGCATTATCTAGGAATGAACCTGGTAGAGCATCCCACACAAACGAATGCTCCACATGCGGATTTCACATGCCACCAACTCCACATTCACAGGCAACTTCAGAGCCACAGCCGTTTTCAGATAGCCCTCAATGCAAAGGCTCTAGACGCAAATATTGGTGTGAGAGCTAATTCAATCAAGGAAACACTGCATGTTGGTGAAGGGCATATTGAAGAAGGATCAGCCGAGTGGTTCTTGTGGGAGAACAACTCCATTTGGCTCACTAACTTCACACACCATCAGGCTTCCAAGCAGCTCTCAAGGAAACTCAGTTTTCACACTCTATGCTTAGTGCCCTTTGAGTGCGTAGGACTGAAATGAACCTGGTAGAGCATCCCACACAAACGAATGCTCCACATGCGAGTTTCACATGCCACCAACTCCACATTGACAGGCAACTTCAGCGCCACAGCCGTTTTCAGATAGCCCTCAATGCAAAGGCTCTAGACGCAAATATTGGTGTGAGAGCTAATTCAATCAAGGAAACACTGCATGTTGGTGAAGGGTATATTGAAGAAGGATCGGCCGAGTGGTTCTTGTGGGAGAACAACTCCATTTGGCTCACTAACTTCACACACCATCAGGCTTCCAAGCAGCTCTCAAGGAAACTCAGTTTTCACACTCTATGCTTAGTGCCCTTTACGTACCTAGGACTGAAATGAAGCTTGGTGAGCATCCCACACAAACGAATGCTCCACATGCGGGTTTCACATGCCACCAACTCCACATTCACAGGCAACTTCAGCGCCACAGCCGTTTTCAGATAGCCCTCAATGCAAAGGCTCTAGACGCAAATATTGGTGTGAGAGCTAATTCAATCAAGGAAACACTGCATGTTGGTGAAGGGCATATTGAAGAAGGATCAGCCGAGTGGTTCTTGTGGGAGAACAACTCCATTTGGCTCACTAACTTCACACACCATCAGGCTTCCAAGCAGCTCTCAAGGAAACTCAGTTTTCACACTCTATGCTTAGTGCCCTTTGAGTGCATTATCTAGGAATGAACCTGGTAGAGCATCCCGCACAAACGAATGCTCCACATGCGGGTTTCACATGCCACCAACTCCACATTGACAGGCAACTTCAGCGCCACAGCCGTTTTCAGATAGCCCTCAATGCAAAGGCTCTAGATGCAAATATTGGTGTGAGAGCTAATTCAATCAAGCAAACACTGCATGTTGGTGAAGGGCATATTGAAGAAGGATCAGCCGAGTGGTTCTTGTGGGAGAACAACTCCATTTGGCTCACTAACTTCACACACCATCAGGCTTCCAAGCAGCTCTCAAGGAAACTCAGTTTTCACACTCTATGCTTAGTGCCCTTTGAGTGCATTATCTAGGAATGAACCTGGTAGAGCATCCCACACAAACGAATGCTCCACATGCCGGTTTCACATGCCACCAACTCCACATTCACAGGCAACTTCAGCGCCACAGCCGTTTTCAGATAGCCCTCAATGCAAAGGCTCTAGACGCAAATATTGGTGTGAGAGCTAATTCAATCAAGGAAACACTGCATGTTGGTGAAGGGCATATTGAAGAAGGATCAGCCGAGTGGTTCTTGTGGGAGAACAACTCCATTTGGCTCACTAACTTCACACACCATCAGGCTTCCAAGCAGCTCTCAAGGAAACTCAGTTTTCACACTCTATGCTTAGTGCCCTTTGAGTGCATTATCTAGGAATGAACCTGGTAGAGCATCCCACACAAACGAATGCTCCACATGCGGTTTTCACATGCCACCAACTCCACATTCACAGGCAACTTCAGCGCCACAGCCGTTTTCAGATAGCCCTCAATGCAAAGGCTCTAGACGCAAATATTGGTGTGAGAGCTAATTCAATCAAGGAAACACTGCATGTTGGTGAAGGGCATATTGAAGAAGGATCAGCCGAGTGGTTTTTGTGGGAGAACAACTCCATTTGGCTCACTAACTACACACACCATCAGGCTTCCAAACAGCTCTCAAGGAAACTCAGTTTTCACACTCTATGCTTAGTGGCCGTTTGAGTTCCTAGGACTGAAAAGAAGCTTGGTGAGCATCCCACACAAACGAATGCTCCACATGCGGTTTTCACTTGCCACCAACTCCACATTCACAGGCAACTTCAGCGCCACAACCGTTTTCAGATAGTCCTCAATGCAAAGGCTCTAGACGCAAATATTGGTGTGTGAGAGCTAATTCAATCAAGGAAACACTGCATGTTGGTGAAGGGCATATTGAAGAAGGATCAGCCGAGTGGTTCTTGTGGGAGAACAACTCCATTTGGCTCACTAACTTCACACACCATCAGGCTTCCAAGCAGCTCTCAAGGAAACTCAGTTTTCACACTCTATGCTTAGTGCCCTTTGAGTGCCTAGGACTGAAATGAACCTGGTAGAGCATCCCACACAAACGAATGCTTCACATGCGAGTTTCACATGCCACCAACTCCACATTGACAGGCAACTTCAGCGCCACAGCCGTTTTCAGATAGCCCTCAATGCAAAGGCTCTAGATGCAAATATTGGTGTGAGAGCTAATTCAATCAAGGAAACACTGCATGTTGGTGAAGGGCATATTGAAGAAGGATCAGCCGAGTGGTTCTTGTGGGGAGAACAACACCATTTGGCTCACTAACTTCACACACCATCAGGCTTCCAAGCAGCTCTCAAGGAAACTCAGTTTTCACACTCTATGCTTAGTGCCCCTGAGTGCATTATCTAGGAATGAACCTGGTAGAGCATCCCACACAAACGAATGCTCCACATGCGGGTTTCACATGCCATCAACTCCACATTCACAGGCAACTTCAGCGCCACAGCCGTTTTCAGATAGCCCTCAATGCAAAGGCTCTAGACGCAAATATTGGAGTGTGAGAGCTAATTCAATCAAGGAAACACTGCATGTTGGTGAAGGGCATATTGAAGAAGGATCAGCCGAGTGGTTCTTGTGGGAGAACAACTCCATTTGGCTCACTAACTTCACACACCATCAGGCTTCCAAGAGTCAAGGGGGGGGGCTCTCAAGGAAAACTCAGTTTTCACACTCTGTGCTTAGTGCCCTTTGAGTGCATTATCTAGGAATGAACCTGGTAGAGCATCCCACACAAACGAATGCTCCACATGCGGATTTCACATGCCACCAACTCCACATTCACAGGCAACTTCAGAGCCACAGCCGTTTTCAGATAGCCCTCAATGCAAAGGCTCTAGACGCAAATATTGGTGTGAGAGCTAATTCAATCAAGGAAACACTGCATGTTGGTGAAGGGCATATTGAAGAAGGATCAGCCGAGTGGTTCTTGTGGGAGAACAACTCCATTTGGCTCACTAACTTCACACACCATCAGGCTTCCAAGCAGCTCTCAAGGAAACTCAGTTTTCACACTCTATGCTTAGTGCCCTTTGAGTGCGTAGGACTGAAATGAACCTGGTAGAGCATCA
>NW_026696709.1:0-35560 GCF_030435755.1 Ochotona princeps | reverse complement strand
GCCCTTTGAGTCCATTATCCAGGAAGAAACTTGGTAGAGCATCCCACACAACGAATGCTCCACATGCGGGTTTCACATGCCACCAACTCCACATTCTCAGGCAACTTCAGCGCCACAGCCGTTTTCAGATAGCCCTCAATGCAAAGGCTCTAGACGCAAATATTGGTGTGAGAGCATATTCAATCAAGGAAACAGTGCATGTTGGTGAAGGGCATAGAGAAGAATGATCAGCCGAGTGGTTCTTGTGGGAGAACAACTCCATTTGGCTCACTAACTTCACACACCATGAGGCTTCCAAGCAGCTCTCAAGGAAACTCAGTTTTCACACTCTATGCTTAGTGCCCTTTGAGTGCCTAGGACTGAAATGAAGCATGGTGAGCATCCCACACAAACGAATGCTCCACATGCGGGTTTCACATGCCACCAACTCCACATTCACAGGCAACTTCAGCGCCACAGCCATTTTCAGATAGCCCTCAATGCAAAGGCCCTAGACGCAAATATTGGTGTGAGAGCTAATTCAATCAAGGAAACACTGCATGTTGGTGAAGGGCATATTGAAGAAGGATCAGCCGAGTGGTTCTTGTGGGAGAACAACTCCATTTGGCTCACTAACTTCACACACCATCAGGCTTCCAAGCAGCTCTCAAGGAAACTCAGTTTTCACACTCTATGCTTAGTGCCCTTTGAGTGCCTAGGACTGAATAGAAGCTTGTTGAGCATCCCACACAAACGAATGCTCCACATGCGGGTTTCACATGCCACCAACTCCACATTCTCAGGCAACTTCAGCGCCACAGCCATTTTCAGATAGCCCTCAATTCAAAGGCTCTAGACGCAAATATTGGTGTGAGAGCTAATTCAATCAAGGAAACACTGCATGTTGGTGAAGGGCATATTGAAGAAGGATCAGCCGAGTGGTTCTTGTGAGAGAACAACTCCATTTGGCTCACTAACTTCACACACCATCAGGCTTCCAAGCAGCTCTCAGGGAAACTCAGTTTTCACACTCCATGTTTAGCGCCCTTTGAGTCCATTATCTAGGAATAAACTTGGTAGAGCATCCCACACAAACGAATGCTCCACATGCGGGTTTCACATGCCACCAACTCCACATTCTCAGGCAACTTCAGCGCCACAGCCATTTTCAGATAGCCCTCAATGCAATGGCTCTGCACGCAAATATTGGTGTGAGAGCTAATTCAATCAAGGAAACAATGCATGTTGGTGAAGGGCATGTTGAAGAAGGATCAGCCGAGTGGTTCTTGTGGGAGAACAACTCCATTTGGCTCACTAACTTCACACACCATCAGGCTTCCAAGCAGCTCTCAAGGAAACTCAGTTTTCACACTCTATGCTTAGTGCCCTTTCAGTGAATTATCTAGGAATAAACTTGGTAGAGCATCCCACACAAACGAATGCTCCACATGCGGGTTTCACATGCCACCAACTCCACATTCTCAGGCAAATGCAGCGCCACAGCCGTTTTCAGATAGCCCTCAATACAGAGGCTCTAGACGCAAATATTGGTGTGAGAGCTAATTCAATCCAGGAAACACTGCATGTTGGTGAAGGGCATATTGAAGAAGGATCAGCGAGTGGTTCTTGTGGGAGAACAACTCCATTTGGCTCACTAACTTCACACACCATCAGGCTTCCAAGCAGCTCTCAAGGAAACTCAGTTTTCACACTCTATGCTTAGTGCCCTTTGAGTGCCTAGGACTGAAAAGAAGCTTGTTGAGCATCCCACACAAACGAATGCTCCACATGCGGGTTTCACATGCCACCAACTCCACATTCACAGGCAACTTCAGCGCCACAGCCGTTTTCAGATAGCCCTCAATGCAAAGGCTCTAGACGCAAATATTGGTGTGAGAGCTAATTCAATCAAGGAAACACTGCATGTTGGTGAAGGGCATATTGAAGAAGGATCAGCCCAGTGGTTCTTGTGGGAGAACAACTCCATTTGGCTCACTAACTTCACACACCATCAGGCTTCCAAGCAGCTCTCAAGGAAACTCAGTTTTCACACTCTATGCTTAGTGCCCTTTGAGTCCATTATCTAGGATTGAACCAGGTAGAGCATCCCACACAACCGAATGCTCCACATGCGGGTTTCACATGCCACCAACTCCACATTCACAGGCAACTTCAGCGCCACAGCCGTTTTCAGATAGCCCTCAATGCAAAGGCTCTAGACGCAAATATTGGTGTGAGAGCTAATTCAATCAAGGAAACACTGCATGTTGGTGAAGGGCTTATTGAAGAAGGATCAGCCCAGTGGTTCTTGTGGGAGAACAACTCCATTTGGCTCACTAACTTCACACACCATCAGTCTTCCAAGCAGCTCTCAAGGAAACTCAGTTTTCACACTCTATGCTTAGTGCCCTTTGAGTGCATTATCTAGGAATGAACCTGGTAGATCATCCCACACAAACGAATGCTCCACATGCGGGTTTCACCTGCCACCAACTCCACATTCTTAGGCAATTCAGCGCCACAGCCGTTTTCCGATAGCTCTCAATGCAAAGGCTCTAGACGCAAATATTGGTGTGAGAGCTAATTCAATCAAGGAAACATTGTATGTTGGTGAAGGGCATATTGAAGAAGGATCAGCCGAGTGGTTCTTGTGGGAGAACAACTCCATTTGGCTCACTAACTTCACACACCATGAGGCTTCCAAGCAGCTCTCAAGGAAACTCAGTTTTCACACTCTATGCTTAGTGCCCTTTGAGTCCATTATCTAGGATTGAACCAGGTAGAGCATCCCACACAAACGAATGCTCCACATGCGGGTTTCACATGCCACCAACTCCACATTCTCAGGCAACTTCAGCGCCACAGCCGTTTTCAGATAGCCCTCAATGCAAAGGCTCTAGACGCAAATATTGGTGTGAGAGCTAATTCAATCAAGGAAACACTGCATGTTGGTGAAGGGCATATTGAAGAAGGGTCAGCCGAGTGGTTCTTGTGGGAGAACAACTCCATTTGGCTGACTAACTTCACACACCATCAGGCTTCCAAGCAGCTCTCAAGGAAACTCAGTTTTCACACTCTATGCTTAGTGCCCTTTGAGTGCCTAGGACTGAAATGAAGCTTGGTGAGCATCCCACACAAACGAATGCTCCACATGCAGGTTTCACATGCCACCAACTCCACATTCACAGGCAACTTCAGCGCCACAGCCATTTTCAGATAGCCCTCAATGCAAAGGCTCTAGACTCAAATATTGGTGTGAGAGCTAATTCAATCAAGGAAACAATGCATGTTGGTGAAGGGCATATTGAAGAAGGATCAGCCGAGTGGTTCTTGTGGGAGAACAACTCCATTTGGCTCACTAACTTCACACACCATCAGGCTTCCAAGCAGCTCTCAAGGAAACTCAGTTTTCACACTCTATGCTTAGTGCCCTTTGAGTGCATTAGCTAGGATCGAACCTGGTAGAGCATCCCACACAAACGAATGCTCGACATGCGGGTTTCACATGCCACCAACTCCACATTCTCAGGCAACTTCAGCGCCACAGCCGTTTTCAGATAGCCCTCAATGCAAAGGCTCTAGACGCAAATATTGGTGTGAGAGCTAATTCAATCAAGGAAACACTGCATGTTGGTAAAGGGCATATTGAAGAAGGATCAGCCGAGTGGTTCTTGTGGGAGAACAACTCCATTTGGCTCACTAACTTCACACACCATCAGGCTTCCAAGCAGCTCTCAAGGAAACTCAGTTTTCACACTCTATGCTTAGTGCCCTTTGAGTGCCTAGGACTGAAATGAAGCTTGGTGAACATCCCACACAAACGAATGCTCCACATGCAGGTTTCACATGCCACCAACTCCACATTCACAGGCAACTTCAGCGCCACAGCCATTTTCAGATAGCCCTCAATGCAAAGGCTCTAGACGCAAATATTGGTGTGAGAGCTAATTCATTCAAGGAAACACTGCATGTTGGTGAAGGGCATATTGAAGAAAGGATCAGCCGAGTGGTTCTTGTGGGAGAACAACTCCATTTGGCTCACTAACTTCACACACCATGAGGCTTCCAAGCAGCTCTCAAGGAAACTCAGTTTTCACACTCTATGTTTAGTGCCCTTTCAGTGAATTATCTAGGAATCAACTTGGTAGAGCATCCCTACACAAACGAATGCTCCACATGCGGGTTTCACATGCCACCAACTCCACATTCTCAGGCAACTGCAGCGCCACAGCCGTTTTCAGATAGCCCTCAATGCAGAGGCTCTAGAGGCAAATATTGGTGTGAGAGCTAATTCAATCAAGGAAACACTGCATGTTGGTGAAGGGCATATTGAAGAAGGATCAGCCGAGTGGTTCTTGTGGGAGAACAACTCCAATTTGGCTCACTAACTTCACACACCATCAGGCTTCCAAGCAGCTCTCAAGGAACTCAGTTTTCCACACTCTATGCCTTAGTGCCCTTTGAGTGCCTAGGACTGAAATGAAACATGGTGAGCATCCCACACAACCAATGCTCCACATGCGGGTTTCAATGCCACCAACTCCACATTCACAGGCAACTTGAGCGTCACAGCCATTTTCAGATAGCCCTCAATGCAAAGGCCCTAGACGCAAATATTGGTGTGAGAGCTAATTCAATCAAGGAAACACTGCATGTTGGTGAAGGGCATATTGAAGAAGGATCAGCCGAGTGGTTTTTTGAAAGAACAAGTCCAATTTGGCTCACTAACATCACACACCATCAGGCTTACAAGCAGCTCTCAAGGAAACTCAGTTTTCACACTCTATGCTTAGTGCTCTTTGAGTGCATTATCTAGGAATGAACCTGGTAGAGCATCCCACACAAACGAATGCTCCACATGCGGGTTTCACATGCCACCAATTCCACATTCACAGGCAACTTCAGCGCCACAGCCATTTTCAGATAGCCCTCAATGCAAAGGCTCTAGACGCAAATATTGGTGTGAGAGCTAATTCAATCAAGGAAACACTGAATGTTGGTGAAGGGCATATTGAAGAAGGATCAGCCGAGTGGTTCTTGTGGGGAGAACAACTCCATTTGGCTCACTAACTTCACACACCATCAGGCTTCAAGCAGCTCTCAAGGAAACTCAGTTTTCACACTCTATGCTTAGTGCCCCTTTGAGTCCATTATCCAGGAAGAAACTTTGGTAGAGCATCCCACACAAACGAATGCTCCACATGCGGGTTTCACATGCACCAACTCCACATTCTCAGGCAACTTCAGCGCCACAGCCGTTTTCAGATAGCCTCAATGCAAAGGCTCTAGACGCAAATATGGTGTGAGAGCATATTCAATCAAGGAAACAGTTGCATGTTGGTGAAGGGCATAGAGAAGAATGATCAGCCGAGTGGTTCTTGTGGGAGAACAACTCCATTTGGCTCACTAACTTCACACACCCATGAGGCTTCCAAGCAGCTCTCAAGGAAACTCAGTTTTCACACTCTATGCTTAGTGCCCTTTGAGTGCCTAGGACTGAAATGAAGCATGGTGAGCATCCCACACAAACGAATGCTCCACATGCGGGTTTCACATGCCACCAACTCACATTCACAGGCAACTTCAGCGCCACAGCCATTTTCAGATAGCCCTCAATGCAAAGGCCCCTAGACGCAAATATTGGTGTGAGAGCTAATTCAATCAAGGAAACACTGCATGTTGGTGAAGGGCATATTGAAGAAGGATCAGCCGAGTGGTTCTTGTGGGAGAACAACTCCATTTGGCTCACTAACTTCACACACCATCAGGCTTCCAAGCAGCTCTCAAGGAAACTCAGTTTTTCACACTCTATGCTTAGTGCCCTTTGAGTGCCTAGGACTGAATAGAAGCTTGTTGAGCATCCCACACAAACGAATGCTCCACATGCGGGTTTCACATGCCACCAACTCCACATTCTCAGGCAACTTCAGCGCCACAGCCATATTCAGATAGCCCTCAATTCAAAGGCTCTAGACGCAAATATTGGTGTGAGAGCTAATTCAATCAAGGAAACACTGCATGTTGGTGAAGGGCATATTGAAGAAGGATCAGCCGAGTGGTTCTTGTGAGAGAACAACTCCATTTGGCTCACTAACTTCACACACCATCAGGCTTCCAAGCAGCTCTCAGGGAAACTCAGTTTTCACACCTCCATGTTTAGCGCCCTTTGAGTCCATTATCTAGGAATAAACTTGGTAGAGCATCCCACACAAACGAATGCTCCACATGCGGGTTTCACATGCCACCAACTCCACATTCTCAGGCAACTCAGCGCCACAGCCGTTTTCAGATAGCCCTCAATGCAAAGGCTCTAGACGCAAATATTCGGTGTGAGAGCTAATTCAATCAAGGGAAACACTGCATGTTGGTGAAGGGCATATTGAAGAAGGATCAGCCTGAGTGGTTCTTGTGGGAGAACAACTCCATTTGGCTCACTAACTTCACACACCAATCAGGCTTCCAAGCAGCTCTCAAGGAAACTCAGTTTTCACACTCTATGCTTAGTGCCCTTTGAGTGTATTAGCTAGGATCGAACCTGGTAGAGCATCCCACACAAACGAATGCTCGACATGCGGGTTTCACATGCCACCAACTCCACATTCTCAGGCACTTCAGCGCCCACAGCCGTTTTCAGATAGCCCTCAATGCAAAGGCTCTAGACGCAAATATTGGTGTGAGAGCTAATTCAATCAAGGAAACACTGCATGTTGGTAAAGGGCATATTGAAGAAGGATCAGCCGAGTGGTTCTTGTGGGAGAACAACTCCATTTTGGCTCACTAACTTCACACACCATCAGGCTTCCAAGCAGCTCTCAAGGAAACTCAGTTTTCACACTCTATGCTTAGTGCCCTTTGAGTGCCTTGCACTGAAATGAAGCTTGGTGAACATCCCACACAAACGAATGCTCCACATGCAGGTTTCACATGCCACCAACTCCACATTCACAGGCAACTTCAGCGCCACAGCCATTTTCAGATAGCCCTCAATGCAAAGGCTCTAGACGCAAATATTGGTGTGAGAGCTAATTCATTCAAGGAAACACTGCATGTTGGTGAAGGGCATATTGAAGAAGGATCAGCCGAGTGGTTCTTGTGGGAGAACAACTCCATTTGGCTCACTAACTTCACACACCATCAGGCTTCCAAGCAGCTCTCAAGGAAACTCAGTTTTCACACTCTATGTTTAGTGCCCTTTCAGTGAATTATCTAGGAATCAACTTGGTAGAGCATCCCACACAAACGAATGCTCCACATGCGGGTTTCACATGCCACCAACTCCACATTCTCAGGCAACTGCAGCGCCACAGCCGTTTTCAGATAGCCCTCAATGCAGAGGCTCTAGACGCAAATATTGGTGTGAGAGCTAATTCAATCAAGGAAACACTGCATGTTGGTGAAGGGCATATTGAAGAAGGATCAGCCGAGTGGTTCTTGTGGGAGAACAACTCCATTTGGCTCACTAACTTCACACACCATCAGGCTTCCAAGCAGCTCTCAAGGAAACTCAGTTTTCACACTCTATGCTTAGTGCCCTTTGAGTGCCTAGGACTGAAATGAAACATGGTGAGCATCCCACACAAACCAATGCTCCACATGCGGGTTTCAATGCCACCAACTCCACATTCACAGGCAACTTCAGCGCCACAGCCATTTTCAGATAGCCCTCAATGCAAAGGCCCTAGACGCAAATATTGGTGTGAGAGCTAATTCAATCAAGGAAACACTGCATGTTGGTGAAGGGCATATTGAAGAAGGATCAGCCGAGTGGTTTTTTGAAAGAACAAGTCCATTTGGCTCACTAACATCACACACCATCAGGCTTACAAGCAGCTCTCAAGGAAACTCAGTTTTCACACTCTATGCTTAGTGCTCTTTGAGTGCATTATCTAGGAATGAACCTGGTAGAGCATCCCACACAAACGAATGCTCCACATGCGGGTTTCACATGCCACCAACTCCACATTCACAGGCAACTTCAGCGCCACAGCCATTTTCAGATAGCCCTCAATGCAAAGGCTCTAGACGCAAATATTGGTGTGAGAGCTAATTCAATCAAGGAAACACTGCATGTTGGTGAAGGGCATATTGAAGAAGGATCAGCCGAGTGGTTCTTGTGGGAGAACAACTCCATTTGGCTCACTAACTTCACACACCATCAGGCTTCCAAGCAGCTCTCAAGGAAACTCAGTTTTCACACTCTATGCTTAGTGCCCTTTGAGTCCATTATCTAGGATTGAACCAGGTAGAGCATCCCACACAAACCAATGCTCCACATGCGGGTTTCACATGCCACCAACTCCACATTCTCAGGCAACTTCAGCACCACAGCCGTTTTCAGATAGCCCTCAATGCAAAGGCTCTAGACGCAAAGATTGGTGTGAGAGCTAATTCAATCAAGGAAACACGGCATGTTAGTGAAGGGCATATTGAAGAAGGATCAGCCGAGTGGTTCTTGTGGGAGGACAACTCCATTTGGCTCACTAACTTCACACACCATCAGGCTTCCAAGCAGCTCTCAAGGAAACTCAGTTTTCACACTCTATGCTTAGTGCCCTTTGAGTGCCTAGGACTGAAAAGAAGCTTGTTGAGCATCCCACACAAACGAATGCTCCACATGCGGGTTTCACATGCCACCAACTCCACATTCACAGGCAACTTCAGCGCCACAGCCATTTTCAGATAGCCCTCAATGCAAAGGCTCTAGAGGCAAATATTGGTGTGAGAGCTAATTCAATCAAGGAAACACTGCATGTTGGTGAAGGGCATATTGAAGAAGGATCAGCCGAGTGGTTCTTGTGGGAGAACAACTCCATTTGGCTCACTAACTTCACACACCATCAGGCTTCCAAGCAGCTCTCAAGGAAACTCAGTTTTCACACTCTATGCTTAGTGCCCTTTGAGTCCATTATCCAGGAAGAAACTTGGTAGAGCATCCCACACAAACGAATGCTCCACATGCGGGTTTCACATGCCACCAACTCCACATTCTCAGGCAACTTCAGCGCCACAGCCGTTTTCAGATAGCCCTCAATGCAAAGGCTCTAGACGCAAATATTGGTGTGAGAGCATATTCAATCAAGGAAACAGTGCATGTTGGTGAAGGGCATAGAGAAGAATGATCAGCCGAGTGGTTCTTGTGGGAGAACAACTCCATTTGGCTCACTAACTTCACACACCATGAGGCTTCCAAGCAGCTCTCAAGGAAACTCAGTTTTCACACTCTATGCTTAGTGCCCTTTGAGTGCCTAGGACTGAAATGAAGCATGGTGAGCATCCCACACAAACGAATGCTCCACATGCGGGTTTCACATGCCACCAACTCCACATTCACAGGCAACTTCAGCGCCACAGCCATTTTCAGATAGCCCTCAATGCAAAGGCCCTAGACGCAAATATTGGTGTGAGAGCTAATTCAATCAAGGAAACACTGCATGTTGGTGAAGGGCATATTGAAGAAGGATCAGCCGAGTGGTTCTTGTGGGAGAACAACTCCATTTGGCTCACTAACTTCACACACCATCAGGCTTCCAAGCAGCTCTCAAGGAAACTCAGTTTTCACACTCTATGCTTAGTGCCCTTTGAGTGCATTATCTAGGAATGAACCTGGTAGAGCATCCCACACAAACGAATGCTCTACATGCGGGTTTCACATGCCACCAACTCCACATTCACAGGCAACTTCAGCGCCACAGCCGTTTTCAGATAGCCCTCAATGCAAAGGCTCTAGACGCAAATATTGGTGTGAGAGCTAATTCAATCAAGGAAACACTGCATGTTGGTGAAGGGCATATTGAAGAAGGATCAGCCGAGTGGTTCTTGTGGGAGAACAACTCCATTTGGCTCACTAACTTCACACACCATCAGGCTTCCAAGCAGCTCTCAAGGAAACTCAGTTTTCACACTCTATGCTTAGTGCCCTTTGAGTGCCTAGGACTGAATAGAAGCTTCTTGAGCATCCCACACAAACGAATGCTCCACATGCGGGTTTCACATGCCAACAACTCCACATTCTCAGGCAACTTCAGCGCCACAGCCATTTTCAGATAGCCCTCAATTCAAAGGCTCTAGACGCAAATATTGGTGTGAGAGCTAATTCAATCAAGGAAACACTGCATGTTGGTGAAGGGCATATTGAAGAAGGATCAGCCGAGTGGTTCTTGTGAGAGAACAACTCCATTTGGCTCACTAACTTCACACACCATCAGGCTTCCAAGCAGCTCTCAGGGAAACTCAGTTTTCACACTCCATGTTTAGCGCCCTTTGAGTCCATTATCTAGGAATAAACTTGGTAGAGCATCCCACACAAACGAATGCTCCACATGCGGGTTTCACATGCCACCAACTCCACATTCTCAGGCAACTTCAGCGCCACAGCCGTTTTCAGATAGCCCTCAATGCAAAGGCTCTAGACGCAAATATTGGTGTGAGAGCTAATTCAATCAAGGAAACACTGCATGTTGGTGAAGGGCATAGAGAAGAAGGATCAGCCGAGTGGTTCTTGTGGGAGAACAACTCCATTTGGCTCACTAACTTCACACACCATCAGGCTTCCAAGCAGCTCTCAAGGAAACTCAGTTTTCACACTCTATGCTTAGTGCCCATTTAGTACCTAGGACTGAAGTGAAGCATGGTGAGCATCCCACACAAACGAATGCTCCACATGCGGGTTTCACATGCCACCAACTCCACATTCACAGGCAACTTCAGCGCCACAGCCATTTTCAGATAGCCCTCAATGCAAAGGCTCTAGACGCAAATATTGGTGTGAGAGCTAATTCAATCAAGGAAACACTGCATGTTGGTGAAGGGCACAGAGAAGAAGGATCAGCCGAGTGGTTCTTGTGGGAGAACAACTCCATTTGGCTCACTAACTTCACACACCATCAGGCTTCCAAGCAGCTCTCAAGGAAACTCAGTTTTCACACTTTATGCTTAGTGCTCTTTGAGTGCCTAGGACTGAAATGAAACTTGGTGAGCATCCCACACAAACGAATGCTCCACATGCGGGTTTCACATGCCACCAACTCCACATTCTCAGGCAACTTCAGCGCCACAGCCATGTTCACATAGCCCTCAATGCAAAGGCTCTAGACGCAAATATTGGTGTGAGAGCTAATTCAATCAAGGAAACACTGCATGTTGGTGAAGGGCATATTGAAGAAGGATCAGCCGAGTGGTTCTTGTGGGAGAACAACTCCATTTGGCTCATTAACTTCACACACCATCAGGCTTCCAAGCAGCTCTCAAGGAAACTCAGTTTTCACACTCTATGCTTAGTGCCCTTTGAGTCCATTATCTAGAAATGAACCTGGTAGAGCATCCCACACAAACGAATGCTCCACATGCGGGTTTCACATGCCACCAACTCCACATTCTCAGGCAACTTCAGCGCCACAGCCGTTTTCAGATAGCCCTCAATGCAAAGGCTCCAGACGCAAATATTGGTGTGAGAGCTAATTCAATCAAGGAAACACTGCATGTTGGTGAAGGGCATATTGAAGAAGGATCAGCCGAGTGGTTCTTGTGGGAGAACAACTCCATTTGGCTCACTAACTTAACACACCATCAGGCTTCCAAGCAGCTCTCAAGGAAACTCAGTTTTCACACTCTATGCTTAGTGCCCTTTGAGTGCCTAGGACTGAAATGAAGCTTGTTGAGCATCCCACACAAACGAATGCTTCACATGCAGGTTTCACATGCCACCAACTCCACATTCACAGGCAACTTCAGCGCCACAGCCATTTTCAGATAGCCCTCAATGCAAATCCTCTAGACGCAAATATTGGTGTGAGAGCTAATTCAATCAAGGAAACACTGCATGTTGGTGAAGGGCATATTGAAGAAGGATCAGCCGAGTGGATGTTGTGGGAGAACAACTCCATTTGGCTCACTAACTTCACACACCATCAGGCTTCCAAGCAGCTCTCAAGGAAACTCAGTTTTCACACTCTATGCTTAGTGCCCTTTGAGTGCCTAGGACTGAAATGAAGCATGGTGATCATCCCACACAAACGAATGCTCCACATGCGGGTTTCACATGCAACCAACTCCACATTCACAGGCAACTTCAGCGCCACAGCCATTTCCAGATAGCCCTCAATGCAAAGGCTCTAGACGCAAATATTGGTGTGAGAGCTAATTCAATCAAGGAAACACTGCATGTTGGTGAAGGGCATAGAGAAGAAGGATCAGCCGAGTGGTTCTTGTGGGAGAACAACTCCATTTGGCTCACTAACTTTACACACCATCAGGCTTCCAAGCAGCTCTCAAGGAAACTCAGTTTTCACACTCTATGCTTAGTGCCCTTTGAGTCCATTATCTAGGATTGAACCAGGTAGAGCATCCCACACAAACCAATGCTCCACATGCGGGTTTCACATGCCACCAACTCCACATTCTCAGGCAACTTCAGCGCCACAGCCGTTTTCAGATAGCCCTCAATGCAAAGGCTCTAGACGCAAATATTGGTGTGAGAGCTAATTCAATCAAGGAAACACTGCATGTTGGTGAAGGGCATATTGAAGAAGGATCAGCCGAGTGGTCCTTGTGGGAGGACAACTCCATTTGGCACACTAACTTCACACACCATCAGGCTTCCAAGCAGCTCTCAAGGAAACTCAGTTTTCACACTCTATGCTTAGTGCCCTTTGAGTGCCTAGGACTGAAAAGAAGCTTGTTGAGCTTCCCACACAAACGAATGCTCCACATGCAGGTTTCACATGCCACCAACTCCACATTCTCAGGCAACTTCAGCGCCACAGCCATTTTCAGATAGCCCTCAATGCAAAGGCTCTAGACGCAAATATTGGTGTGAGAGCTAATTCAATCAAGGAAACACTGCATGTTGGTGAAGGGCATATTGAAGAAGGATCAGCCGAGTGGTTCTTGTGGTAGAACAACTCCATTTGGCTCACTAACTTCACACACGATCAGGCTTCCAAGCAGCTCTCAAGGAATCTCAGTTTTCACACTCTATGCTTAGTGCCCTTTAAGTGCCTAGGACTGAAATGAAGCATGGTGAGCATCCCACACAAACGAATGCTCCACATGCGGGTTTCACATGCCACCAACTCCACATTCTCAGGCAACTTCAGCGCCACAGCCGTTTTCAGATAGCCCTCAATGCAAAGGCTCTAGACGCAAATATTGGTGTGAGAGCTAATTCAATCAAGGAAACACTGCATGTTGGTGAAGGGCATATTGAAGAAGGATCAGCCGAGTGGTTCTTGTGGGAGAACAACTCCATTTGGCTCACTAACTTCACACACCATCAGGTTTCCAAGCAGCTCTCAAGGAAACTCAGTTTTCACACTCTATGCTTAGTGCCCTTTGAGTGCCTAGGACTGAAATGAAGCTTGGTAAAGCATCCCACACAAACGAATGCTCGACATGCGGGTTTCACATGCCACCAACTCCACATTCTCAGGCAACTTCAGCGCCACAGCCGTTTTCAGATAGCCCTCAATGCAAAGGCTCTAGACGCAATTATTGGTGTGAGAGCTAATTCAATCAAGGAAACACTGCATGTTGGTAAAGGGCATATTGAAGAAGGATCAGCCGAGTGGTTCTTGTGGGAGAACAACTCCATTTGGCTCACTAACTTCACACACCATCAGGCTTCCAAGCAGCTCTCAAGGAAACTCAGTTTTCACACTCTATGCTTAGTGCCCTTTGAGTGCCTAGGACTGAAATGAAGCTTGGTGAACATCCCACACAAACGAATGCTCCACATGCAGGTTTCACATGCCACCAACTCCACATTCACAGGCAACTTCAGCGCCACAGCCATTTTCAGATAGCCCTCAATGCAAAGGCTCTAGACGCAAATATTGGTGTGAGAGCTAATTCATTCAAGGAAACACTGCATGTTGGTGAAGGGCATATTGAAGAAGGATCAGCCGAGTGGTTCTTGTGGGAGAACAACTCCATTTGGCTCACTAACTTCACACACCATCAGGCTTCCAAGCAGCTCTCAAGGAAACTCAGTTTTCACACTCTATGTTTAGTGCCCTTTCAGTGAATTATCTAGGAATCAACTTGGTAGAGCATCCCACACAAACGAATGCTCCACATGCGGGTTTCACATGCCACCAACTCCACATTCTCAGGCAACTGCAGCGCCACAGCCGTTTTCAGATAGCCCTCAATGCAGAGGCTCTAGACGCAAATATTGGTGTGAGAGCTAATTCAATCAAGGAAACACTGCATGTTGGTGAAGGGCATATTGAAGAAGGATCAGCCGAGTGGTTCTTGTGGGAGAACAACTCCATTTGGCTCACTAACTTCACACACCATCAGGCTTCCAAGCAGCTCTCAAGGAAACTCAGTTTTCACACTCTATGCTTAGTGCCCTTTGAGTCCATTATCTAGGATTGAACCAGGTAGAGCATCCCACACAAACCAATGCTCCACATGCGGGTTTCACATGCCACCAACTCCACATTCTCAGGCAACTTCAGCGCAACAGCCGTTTTCAGATAGCCCTCAATGCAAAGGCTCTAGACGCAAAGATTGGTGTGAGAGCTAATTCAATCAAGGAAACACGGCATGTTAGTGAAGGGCATATTGAAGAAGGATCAGCCGAGTGGTTCTTGTGGGAGGACAACTCCATTTGGCTCACTAACTTCACACACCATCAGGCTTCCAAGCAGCTCTCAAGGAAACTCAGTTTTCACACTCTATGCTTAGTGCCCTTTGAGTGCCTAGGACTGAAAAGAAGCTTGTTGAGCATCCCACACAAACGAATGCTCCACATGCGGGTTTCACATGCCACCAACTCCACATTCACAGGCAACTTCAGCGCCACAGCCATTTTCAGATAGCCCTCAATGCAAAGGCTCTAGAGGCAAATATTGGTGTGAGAGCTAATTCAATCAAGGAAACACTGCATGTTGGTGAAGGGCATATTGAAGAAGGATCAGCCGAGTGGTTCTTGTGGGAGAACAACTCCATTTGGCTCACTAACTTCACACACCATCAGGCTTCCAAGCAGCTCTCAAGGAAACTCAGTTTTCACACTCTATGCTTAGTGCCCTTTGAGTCCATTATCCAGGAAGAAACTTGGTAGAGCATCCCACACAAACGAATGCTCCACATGCGGGTTTCACATGCCACCAACTCCACATTCTCAGGCAACTTCAGCGCCACAGCCGTTTTCAGATAGCCCTCAATGCAAAGGCTCTAGACGCAAATATTGATGTGAGAGCATATTCAATCAAGGAAACAGTGCATGTTGGTGAAGGGCATAGAGAAGAATGATCAGCCGAGTGGTTCTTGTGGGAGAACAACTCCATTTGGCTCACTAACTTCACACACCATGAGGCTTCCAAGCAGCTCTCAAGGAAACTCAGTTTTCACACTCTATGCTTAGTGCCCTTTGAGTGCCTAGGACTGAAATGAAGCATGGTGAGCATCCCACACAAACGAATGCTCCACATGCGGGTTTCACATGCCACCAACTCCACATTCACAGGCAACTTCAGCGCCACAGCCATTTTCAGATAGCCCTCAATGCAAAGGCCCTAGACGCAAATATTGGTGTGAGAGCTAATTCAATCAAGGAAACACTGCATGTTGGTGAAGGGCATATTGAAGAAGGATCAGCCGAGTGGTTCTTGTGGGAGAACAACTCCATTTGGCTCACTAACTTCACACACCATCAGGCTTCCAAGCAGCTCTCAAGGAAACTCAGTTTTCACACTCTATGCTTAGTGCCCTTTGAGTGCATTATCTAGGAATGAACCTGGTAGAGCATCCCACACAAACGAATGCTCTACATGCGGGTTTCACATGCCACCAACTCCACATTCACAGGCAACTTCAGCGCCACAGCCGTTTTCAGATAGCCCTCAATGCAAAGGCTCTAGACGCAAATATTGGTGTGAGAGCTAATTCAATCAAGGAAACACTGCATGTTGGTGAAGGGCATATTGAAGAAGGATCAGCCGAGTGGTTCTTGTGGGAGAACAACTCCATTTGGCTCACTAACTTCACACACCATCAGGCTTCCAAGCAGCTCTCAAGGAAACTCAGTTTTCACACTCTATGCTTAGTGCCCTTTGAGTGCCTAGGACTGAATAGAAGCTTGTTGAGCATCCCACACAAACGAATGCTCCACATGCGGGTTTCACATGCCACCAACTCCACATTCTCAGGCAACTTCAGCGCCACAGCCATTTTCAGATAGCCCTCAATTCAAAGGCTCTAGAAGCAAATATTGGTGTGAGAGCTAATTCAATCAAGGAAACACTGCATGTTGGTGAAGGGCATATTGAAGAAGGATCAGCCGAGTGGTTCTTGTGAGAGAACAACTCCATTTGGCTCACTAACTTCACACACCATCAGGCTTCCAAGCAGCTCTCAGGGAAACTCAGTTTTCACACTCCATGTTTAGCGCCCTTTGAGTCCATTATCTAGGAATAAACTTGGTAGAGCATCCCACACAAACGAATGCTCCACATGCGGGTTTCACATGCCACCAACTCCACATTCTCAGGCAACTTCAGCGCCACAGCCGTTTTCAGATAGCCCTCAATGCAAAGGCTCTAGACGCAAATATTGGTGTGAGAGCTAATTCAATCAAGGAAACACTGCATGTTGGTGAAGGGCATATTGAAGAAGGATCAGCCGAGTGGTTCTTGTGGGAGAACAACTCCATTTGGCTCACTAACTTCACACACCATCAGGCTTCCAAGCAGCTCTCAAGGAAACTCAGTTTTCACACTCTATGCTTAGTGCCCTTTGAGTGCCTAGGACTGAAATGAAGCTTGTTGAGCATCCCACACAAACGAATGCTTCACATGCAGGTTTCACATGCCACCAACTCCACATTCACAGGCAACTTCAGCGCCACAGCCATTTTCAGATAGCCCTCAATGCAAATCCTCTAGACGCAAATATTGGTGTGAGAGCTAATTCAATCAAGGAAACACTGCATGTTGGTGAAGGGCATATTGAAGAAGGATCAGCCGAGTGGATGTTGTGGGAGAACAACTCCATTTGGCTCACTAACTTCACACACCATCAGGCTTCCAAGCAGCTCTCAAGGAAACTCAGTTTTCACACTCTATGCTTAGAGCCCTTTGAGTGCCTAGGACTGAAATGAAGCATGGTGATCATCCCACACAAAAGAATGCTCCACATGCGGGTTTCACATGCAACCAACTCCACATTCACAGGCAACTTCAGCGCCACAGCCATTTTCAGATAGCCCTCAATGCAAAGGCTCTAGAGCAAATATTGGTGTGAGAGCTAATTCAATCAAGGAAACACTGCATGTTGGTGAAGGGCATAGAGAAGAAGGATCAGCCGAGTGGTTCTTGTGGGAGAACAACTCCATTTGGCTCACTAACTTTACACACCATCAGGCTTCCAAGCAGCTCTCAAGGAAACTCAGTTTTCACACTCTATGCTTAGTGCCCTTTGAGTCCATTATCTAGGATTGAACCAGGTAGAGCATCCCACACAAACCAATGCTCCACATGCGGGTTTCACATGCCACCAACTCCACATTCTCAGGCAACTTCAGCGCCACAGCCGTTTTCAGATAGCCCTCAATGCAAAGGCTCTAGACGCAAATATTGGTGTGAGAGCTAATTCAATCAAGGAAACACTGCATGTTGGTGAAGGGCATATTGAAGAAGGATCAGCCGAGTGGTCCTTGTGGGAGGACAACTCCATTTGGCACACTAACTTCACACACCATCAGGCTTCCAAGCAGCTCTCAAGGAAACTCAGTTTTCACACTCTATGCTTAGTGCCCTTTGAGTGCCTAGGACTGAAAAGAAGCTTGTTGAGCTTCCCACACAAACGAATGCTCCACATGCAGGTTTCACATGCCACCAACTCCACATTCTCAGGCAACTTCAGCGCCACAGCCGTTTTTCAGATAGCCCTCAATGCAAAGGCTCTAGACGCAAATATTGGTGTGAGAGCTAATTCAATCAAGGAAACACTGCATGTTGGTGAAGGGCATATTGAAGAAGGATCAGCCGAGTGGTTCTTGTGGTAGAACAACTCCATTTGGCTCACTAACTTCACACACGATCAGGCTTCCAAGCAGCTCTCAAGGAATCTCAGTTTTCACACTCTATGCTTAGTGCCCTTTAAGTGCCTAGGACTGAAATGAAGCATGGTGAGCATCCCACACAAAAGAATGCTCCACATGCGGGTTTCACATGCCACCAACTCCACATTCACAGGCAACTTCAGCCCCACAGCCATTTTCAGATCGTCCTCAATGCAAATGCTCTAGACGCAAATATTGGTGTGAGAGCTAATTCAATCAAGGAAACACTGCATGTTGGTGAAGGGCATATTGAAGAAGGATCAGCCGAGTGGTTCTTGTGGGGGATCAACTCTATTTGGCTCACTAACTTCACACCATCAGGCTTCCAAGCAGCTCTCAAGGAAACTCAGTTTTCACACACTATGCTTAGTGCCCTTTCATTGCATTATCTAGGAATGAACCTGGTACAGTATCCCACACAAACGAATGCTCTACATGCGGGTTTCACATGCCACCAACTCCACATTCTCAGGCAACTTCAGCGCCACACCCATTTTCAGATAGCCCTCAATGCAAAGGCTCTAGACGCAAATATTGGTGTGAGAGCTAATTCAATCAAGGAAACACTGCATGTTGGTGAAGGGCATATTGAAGAAGGATCAGCCGAGTGGTTCTTGTGGGAGAACAACTCCATTTGGCTCATTAACTTCACACACCATCAGGCTTCCAAGCAGCTCTCAAGGAATCTCAGTTTTCACACTCTATGCTTAGTGCCCTTTGAGTCCATTATCTAGAAATGAACCTGGTAGAGCATCCCACACAAACGAATGCTCCACATGCGGGTTTCACATGCCACCAACTCCACATTCTCAGGCAACTTCAGCGCCACAGCCGTTTTCAGATAGCCCTCAATGCAAAGGCTCTAGACGCAAATATTGGTGTGAGAGCTAATTCAATCAAGGAAACACTGCATGTTGGTGAAGGGCATATTGAAGAAGGATCAGCCGAGTGGTTCTTGTGGGAGAACAACTCCATTTGGCTCACTAACTTCACACACCATCAGGTTTCCAAGCAGCTCTCAAGGAAACTCAGTTTTCACACTCTATGCTTAGTGCCCTTTGAGTGCCTAGGACTGAAATGAAGCTTGGTAAAGCATCCCACACAAACGAATGCTCCACATGCGGGTTTCACATGCCACCAACTCCACATTCTCAGGCAACTTCAGCGCCACAGCCGTTTTCAGATAGCCCTCAATGCAGAGGTTCTAGACGCAATTATTGGTGTGAGAGCTAATTCAATCAAGGAAACACAGCCTGTTAGTGAAGGGCATATTGAAGAAGCATCAGCCGAGTGGTTCTTGTGGGAGAACAACTCCATTTGGCTCACTAACTTCACACACCATTAGGCTTCCAAGCAGCTCTCAAGGAAACTCAGTTTTCACACTCTATGCTTAGTGCCCTTTGAGTGCCTAGGACTGAAATGAAGCTTGGTGAGCATCCCACACAAACGAATGCTCCACATGCAGGTTTCACATACCACCAACGCCACATCCTCAGGCAACTTCAGCGCCACAGCTGTTTTCAGATAGCCCTCAATGCAAAGGCTCTAGACGCAAATATTGGTGTGAGAGCTAATTCAACCAAGGAAACACTGCATGTTGGTGAAGGGCATATTGAAGAAGGATCAGCCGAGTGGTTCTTGTGGGAGAACAACTCCATTTGGCTCACTAACTTCACACACCATCAGGCTTCCAAGCAGCTCTCACGGAATCTCAGTTTTCACACTCTATGCTTAGTGCCCGTTGAGTGCCTAGGACTGAAATGAAGCTTGGTGAGCATCCCACACAAACGAATGCTCCACATGCGGGTTTCACATGCCACCAACTCCACATTCTCAGGCAACTTCAGCGCCACAGCCGTTTTCAGATAGCCCTCAATGCAGAGGTTCTAGACGCAATTATTGGTGTGAGAGCTAATTCAATCAAGGAAACACAGCCTGTTAGTGAAGGGCATATTGAAGAAGGATCAGCCGAGTGGTTCTTGTGGGAGAACAACTCCATTTGGCTCACTAACTTCACACACCATTAGGCTTCCAAGCAGCTCTCAAGGAAACTCAGTTTTCACACTCTATGCTTAGTGCCCTTTGAGTGCCTAGGACTGAAATGAAGCTTGGTGAGCATCCCACACAAACGAATGCTCCACATGCGGGTTTCACATGCCACCAACTCCACATTCTCAGGCAACTTCAGCGCCTCAGCCGTTTTCAGATAGCCCTCAATGCAAAGGCTCTAGACGCAAATATTGGTGTGAGAGCTAATTCAATCAAGGAAACACTGCATGTTGGTGAAGGGCATATAGAAGAAGGATCAGCCGAGTGGATGTTGTGGGAGAACAACTCCATTTGGCTCACTAACTTCACACACCATCAGGCTTCCAAGCAGCTCTCAAGGAAACTCAGTTTTCACACTCTATGCTTAGTGCCCTTTGAGTGCCTAGAACTGAAATGATACTTGCTGAGCATCCCACACAAACGAATGCTCCACATGCGGGTTTCACATGCCACCAACTCCACATTCACAGCCAACTTCAGCGCCACAGCCGTTTTCAGATAGCCCTCAATGCAAAGGCTCTAGACGCAAATGTTGGTGTGAGAGCTAATTCAATCAAGGAAACACTGCATGTTGGTGAAGGACAAATAGAAGAAGGATCAGCCGAGTGGATGTTGTGGGAGAACAACTCCATTTGGCTCACTAACTTCACACACCATCAGGCTTCCAAGCAGCTCTCAAGGAAACTCAGTTTTCACACTCTATGCTTAGTGCCCTTTGAGTCGATTATCTAGGAATGAACCTGTTAGAGCATCCCACACAAACGAATGCTCCACATGCGGGTTTCACATGCCACCAACTCCACATTCTCAGGCAACTTCAGCGCCACAGCCGTTTTCAGATAGCCCTCAATGCAAAGTCTCTAGACGCAAATATTGGTGTGAGAGCTAATTCAATCAAGGAAACACTGCATGTTGGTGAAGGGCATATTGAAGAAGGATCAGTCGAGTGTTTCTTGTGGGAGAACAACTCCATTTGGCTCACTAACTTCACACACCATCAGGCTTCCAAGCAGCTCTCAAGGAAACTCAGTTTTCACACTCTATGCTTAGTGCCCTTTGAGTGCATTATCTAGGAATGAACCTGGTAGAGCATCCCACACAAACGAATGCTCCACATGTGGGTTTCACATGCCACCAACTCCACATCCTCACGCAACTTCAGCGCCACAGCCGTTTCCAGATAGCCAACAATGCAAAGGCTCTAGACGCAAATATTGGTGTGAGAGCTAATTCAATCAAGGAAACACTGCATGTTGGTGAAGGGCATATTGAAGAAGGATCAGCCGAGTGGTTCTTCTGGGAGAACAACTCCATTTGGCTCACTAACTTCACACACCATCAGGCTTCCAAGCAGCTCTCAAGGAATCTCAGTTTTCACACTCTATGCTTAGTGCCCTTTGAGTGCCTAGGACTGAAATGAAGCTTGGTAAAGCATCCCACACAAAAGAATGCTCCACATGCGGGTTTCACATGCCACCAACTCCACATTCACAGCCAACTTCAGCGCCACAGCCGTTTTCAGATAGCCCTCAATGCAAAGGCTCTAGACGCAAATGTTGGTGTGAGAGCTAATTCAATCAAGGAAACACTGCATGTTGGTGAAGGACAAATAGAAGAAGGATCAGCCGAGTGGATGTTGTGGGAGAACAACTCCATTTGGCTCACTAACTTCACACACCATCAGGCTTCCAAGCAGCTCTCAAGGAAACTCAGTTTTCACACTCTATGCTTAGTGCCCTTTGAGTCGATTATCTAGGAATGAACCTGTTAGAGCATCCCACACAAACGAATGCTCCACATGCGGGTTTCACATGCCACCAACTCCACATTCTCAGGCAACTTCAGCGCCACAGCCGTTTTCAGATAGCCCTCAATGCAAAGTCTCTAGACGCAAATATTGGTGTGAGAGCTAATTCAATCAAGGAAACACTGCATGTTGGTGAAGGGCATATTGAAGAAGGATCAGTCGAGTGTTTCTTGTGGGAGAACAACTCCATTTGGCTCACTAACTTCACACACCATCAGGCTTCCAAGCAGCTCTCAAGGAAACTCAGTTTTCACACTCTATGCTTAGTGCCCTTTGAGTGCATTATCTAGGAATGAACCTGGTAGAGCATCCCACACAAACGAATGCTCCACATGTGGGTTTCACATGCCACCAACTCCACATCCTCAGGCAACTTCAGCGCCACAGCCGTTTCCAGATAGCCCTCAATGCAAAGGCTCTAGACGCAAATATTGGTGTGAGAGCTAATTCAATCAAGGAAACACTGCATGTTGGTGAAGGGCATATTGAAGAAGGATCAGCCGAGTGGTTCTTCTGGGAGAACAACTCCATTTGGCTCACTAACTTCACACACCATCAGGCTTCCAAGCAGCTCTCAAGGAATCTCAGTTTTCACACTCTATGCTTAGTGCCCTTTGAGTGCCTAGGACTGAAATGAAGCTTGGTAAAGCATCCCACACAAACGAATGCTCCACATGCGGGTTTCACATGCCACCAACTCCACATTCTCAGGCAACTTCAGCGCCACAGCCGTTTTCAGATAGCCCTCAAAGCAGAGGTTCTAGACGCAAATATTGGTGTGAGAGCTAATTCAATCAAGGAAACACAGCCTGTTAGTGAAGGGCATATTGAAGAAGGATCAGGCGAGTGGTTCTTGTGGGAGAACAACTCCATTTGGCTCACTAACTTCACACACCATTAGGCTTCCAAGCAGCTCTCAAGGAAACTCAGTTTTCACACTCTATGCTTAGTGCCCTTTGAGTGCCTAGGACTGAAATGAAGCTTGGTGAGCATCCCACACAAACGAATGCTCCACATGCGGGTTTCACATACCAGCAATGCCACATCCTCAGGCAACTTAGCGCCACAGCCGTTTTCAGATAGCCCTCAATGCAAAGGCTCTAGACGCAAATATTGGTGTGAGAGCTAATTCAATCAAGGAAACACTGCATGTTGGTGAAGGGCATATTGAAGAAGGATCAGCCGAGTGGTTCTTGTGGGAGAACAACTCCATTTGGCTCACTAACTTCACACACTATCAGGCTTCCAAGCAGCTCTCAAGGAAACTCAGTTTTCACACTCTATGCTTAGTGCCCTTTGAGTGCCTAGGACTGAAATGAAGCTTGGTGAGCATCCCACACAAACGAATGCTCCACATGCGGGTTTCACATGCCACCAACTCCACATTCACAGGCAACTTCAGCGCCACAGCCATTTTCAGATAGCCCTCAATGCAAAGGCTCTAGACGCAAATGTTGGTGTGAGAGCTAATTCAATCAAGGAAACACTGCATGTTGGTGAAGGGCATATTGAAGAAGGATCAGCCGAGTGGATGTTGTGGGAGAACAACTCCATTTGGCTCACTAACTTCACACACCATCAGGCTTCCAAGCAGCTCTCACGGAATCTCAGTTTTCACACTCTATGCTTAGTGCCCGTTGAGTGCCTGGGACTGAAATGAAGCTTGGTGAGCATCCCACACAAACGAATGCTCCACATGCGGGTTTCACATGCCACCAACTCCACATTCTCAGGCAACTTCAGCGCCACAGCCGTTTTCAGATAGCCCTCAATGCAGAGGTTCTAGACGCAATTATTGGTGTGAGAGCTAATTCAATCAAGGAAACACAGCCTGTTAGTGAAGGGCATATTGAAGAAGCATCAGCCGAGTGGTTCTTGTGGGAGAACAACTCCATTTGGCTCACTAACTTCACACACCATTAGGCTTCCAAGCAGCTCTCAAGGAAACTCAGTTTTCACACTCTATGCTTAGTGCCCTTTGAGTGCCTAGGACTGAAATGAAGCTTGGTGAGCATCCCACACAAACGAATGCTCCACATGCGGGTTTCACATACCACCAACGCCACATCCTCAGGCAACTTCAGCGCCACAGCCGTTTTCAGATAGCCCTCAATGCAAAGGCTCTAGACGCAAATATTGGTGTGAGAGCTAATTCAATCAAGGAAACACTGCATGTTGGTGAAGGGCATATTGAAGAAGGATCAGCCGAGTGGTTCTTGTGGGAGAACAACTCCATTTGGCTCACTAACTTCACACACTATCAGGCTTCCAAGCAGCTCTCAAGGAAACTCAGTTTTCACACTCTATGCTTAGTGCCCTTTGAGTGCCTAGGACTGAAATGAAGCTTGGTGAGCATCCGACACAAACGAATGCTCCACATGCGGGTTTCACATGCCACCAACTCCACATTCACAGGCAACTCCACATTCACAGCCGTTTTCAGATAGCTCTCAATGCAAAGGCTCTAGACGCAAATGTTGGTGTGAGAGCTAATTCAATCAAGGAAACACTGCATGTTGGTGAAGGGCATATTGAAGAAGGATCAGCCGAGTGGATGTTGTGGGAGAACAACTCCATTTGGCTCACTAACTTCACACACCATCAGGCTTCCAAGCAGCTCTCAAGGAATCTCAGTTTTCACACTCTATGCTTAGTGCCCTTTGAGTGCCTAGGACTGAAATGAAGCTTGGTGAGCATCCCACACAAACGAATGCTCCACATGCGGGTTTCACATACCACCAACGCCACATCCTCAGGGAACTTCAGCGCCACAGCCGTTTTCAGATAGCCCTCAATGCAAAGGCTCTAGACGCAAATATTGGTGTGAGAGCTAATTCAATCAAGGAAACACTGCATGTTGGTGAAGGGCATATTGAAGAAGGATCAGCCGAGTGGTTCTTGTGGGAGAACAACTCCATTTGGCTCACTAACTTCACACACCATCAGGCTTCCAAGCAGCTCTCACGGAATCTCAGTTTTCACACTCTATGCTTAGTGCCCTTTGAGTGCCTAGGACTGAAATGAAGCTTGGTGAGCATCCCACACAAACGAATGCTCCACATGCGGGTTTCACATACCACCAACGCCACATCCTCAGGGAACTTCAGCGCCACAGCCATTTTCAGATAGCCCTCAATGCAAAGGCTCTAGACGCAAATATTGGTGTGAGAGCTAATTCAATCAAGGAAACACTGCATGTTGGTGAAGGGCATATTGAAGAAGGATCAGCCAAGTGGTTCTTGTGGGAGAACAACTCCATTTGGCTCACTAACTTCACACACTATCAGGCTTCCAAGCAGCTCTCAAGGAAACTCAGTTTTCACACTCTATGCTTAGTGCCTGTTGAGTGCCTAGGACTGAAATGAAGCTTGGTGAGCATCCCACACAAACGAATGCTCCACATGCGGGTTTCACATGCCACCAACTCCACATTCACAGGCAACTTCAGCGCCACAGCCATTTTCAGATAGCCCTCAATGCAGAGGCTCTAGACGCAAATGTTGGTGTGAGAGCTAATTCAATCAAGGAAACACTGCATGTTGGTGAAGGGCATATTGAAGAAGGATCAGCCGAGTGGATGTTGTGGGAGAACAACTCCATTTGGCTCACTAACTTCACACACCATCAGGCTTCCAAGCAGCTCTCAAGGAATCTCAGTTTTCACACTCTATGCTTAGTGCCCGTTGAGTGCCTAGGACTGAAATGAAGCTTGGTGAGCATCCCACACAAACGAATGCTCCACATGCCGGTTTCACATGCCACCAACTCCACATTCTCAGGCAACTTCAGCGCCACAGCCGTTTTCAGATAGCCCTCAATGCAAAGGCTCTAGACGCAAATATTGGTGTGAGAGCTAATTCAATCAAGGAAACACTGCATGTTGGTGAAGGGCATATTGAAGAAGGATCAGTCGAGTGTTTCTTGTGGGAGAACAACTCCATTTGGCTCACTAACTTCACACACCATCAGGCTTCCAAGCAGCTCTCAAGGAAACTCAGTTTTCACACTCTATGCTTAGTGCCCTTTGAGTGCATTATCTAGGAATGAACCTGGTAGAGCATCCCACACAAACGAATGCTCCACATGTGGGTTTCACATGCCACCAACTCCACATCCTCAGGCAACTTCAGCGCCACAGCCGTTTTCAGATAGCCCTCAAAGCAGAGGTTCTAGACGCAAATATTGGTGTGAGAGCTAATTCAATCAAGGAAACACAGCCTGTTAGTGAAGGGCATATTGAAGAAGGATCAGGCGAGTGGTTCTTGTGGGAGAACAACTCCATTTGGCTCACTAACTTCACACACCATTAGGCTTCCAAGCAGCTCTCAAGGAAACTCAGTTTTCACACTCTATGCTTAGTGCCCTTTGAGTGCATTATCTAGAAATGAACCTGGTAGAGCATCCCACACAAACGAATGCTCCACATGCGGGTTTCACATACCAGCAATGCCACATCCTCAGGCAACTTAGCGCCACAGCCGTTTTCAGATAGCCCTCAATGCAAAGGCTCTAGACGCAAATATTGGTGTGAGAGCTAATTCAATCAAGGAAACACTGCATGTTGGTGAAGGGCATATTGAAGAAGGATCAGCCGAGTGGTTCTTGTGGGAGAACAACTCCATTTGGCTCACTAACTTCACACATTATCAGGCTTCCAAGCAGCTCTCAAGGAAACTCAGTTTTCACACTCTATGCTTAGTGCCCTTTGAGTGCCTAGGACTGAAATGAAGCTTGGTGAGCATCCCACACAAACGAATGCTCCACATGCGGGTTTCACATGCCACCAACTCCACATTCACAGGCAACTTCAGCGCCACAGCCATTTTCAGATAGCCCTCAATGCAAAGGCTCTAGACGCAAATGTTGGTGTGAGAGCTAATTCAATCAAGGAAACACTGCATGTTGGTGAAGGCATATTGACGAAGGATCAGCCGAGTGGATGTTGTGGGAGAACAACTCCATTTGGCTCACTAACTTCACACACCATCAGGCTTCCAAGCAGCTCTCACGGAATCTCAGTTTTCACACTCTATGCTTAGTGCCCTTTGAGTGCATTATCTAGAAATGAAGCTTGGTGAGCATCCCACACAAACGAATGCTCCACATGCGGGTTTCACATGCCACCAACTCCACATTCTCAGGCAACTTCAGCGCCACAGCCGTTTTCAGATAGCCCTCAATGCAGAGGTTCTAGACGCAATTATTGGTGTGAGAGCTAATTCAATCAAGGAAACACAGCCTGTTAGTGAAGGGCATATTGAAGAAGCATCAGCCGAGTGGTTCTTGTGGGAGAACAACTCCATTTGGCTCACTAACTTCACACACCATTAGGCTTCCAAGCAGCTCTCAAGGAAACTCAGTTTTCACACTCTATGCTTAGTGCCCTTTGAGTGCCTAGGACTGAAATGAAGCTTGTTGAGCATCACACACAAACGAATGCTCCACATGCAGGTTTCACATACCACCAACGCCACATCCTCAGGCAACTTCAGCGCCACAGCCGTTTTCAGATAGCCCTCAATGCAAAGGCTCTAGACGCAAATATTGGTGTGAGAGCTAATTCAACCAAGGAAACACTGCATGTTGGTGAAGGGCATATTGAAGAAGGATCAGCCGAGTGGATGTTGTGGGAGAACAACTCCATTTGGCTCACTAACTTCACACACCATCAGGCTTCCAAGCAGCTCTCACGGAATCTCAGTTTTCACACTCTATGCTTAGTGCCCGTTGAGTGCCTGGGACTGAAATGAAGCTTGGTGAGCATCCCACACAAACGAATGCTCCACATGCGGGTTTCACATGCCACCAACTCCACATTCTCAGGCAACTTCAGCGCCACAGCCGTTTTCAGATAGCCCTCAATGCAGAGGTTCTAGACGCAATTATTGGTGTGAGAGCTAATTCAATCAAGGAAACACAGCCTGTTAGTGAAGGGCATATTGAAGAAGCATCAGCCGAGTGGTTCTTGTGGGAGAACAACTCCATTTGGCTCACTAACTTCACACACCATTAGGCTTCCAAGCAGCTCTCAAGGAAACTCAGTTTTCACACTCTATGCTTAGTGCCCTTTGAGTGCCTAGGACTGAAATGAAGCTTGGTGAGCATCCCACACAAACGAATGCTCCACATGCGGGTTTCACATACCACCAACGCCACATCCTCAGGCAACTTCAGCGCCACAGCCGTTTTCAGATAGCCCTCAATGCAAAGGTTCTAGACGCAAATATTGGTGTGAGAGCTAATTCAATCAAGGAAACACTGCATGTTGGTGAAGGGCATATTGAAGAAGGATCAGCCGAGTGGTTCTTGTGGGAGAACAACTCCATTTGGCTCACTAACTTCACACACTATCAGGCTTCCAAGCAGCTCTCAAGGAAACTCAGTTTTCACACTCTATGCTTAGTGCCCTTTGAGTGCCTAGGACTGAAATGAATCTTGGTGAGCATCCGACACAAACGAATGCTCCACATGCGGGTTTCACATGCCACCAACTCCACATTCACAGGCAACTCCACATTCACAGCCGTTTTCAGATAGCTCTCAATGCAAAGGCTCTAGACGCAAATGTTGGTGTGAGAGCTAATTCAATCAAGGAAACACTGCATGTTGGTGAAGGGCATATTGAAGAAGGATCAGCCGAGTGGATGTTGTGGGAGAACAACTCCATTTGGCTCACTAACTTCACACACCATCAGGCTTCCAAGCAGCTCTCAAGGAATCTCAGTTTTCACACTCTATGCTTAGTGCCCTTTGAGTGCCTAGGACTGAAATGAAGCTTGGTGAGCATCCCACACAAACGAATGCTCCACATGCGGGTTTCACATACCACCAACGCCACATCCTCAGGGAACTTCAGCGCCACAGCCGTTTTCAGATAGCCCTCAATGCAAAGGCTCTAGACGCAAATATTGGTGTGAGAGCTAATTCAATCAAGGAAACACTGCATGTTGGTGAAGGGCATATTGAAGAAGGATCAGCCGAGTGGTTCTTGTGGGAGAACAACTCCATTTGGCTCACTAACTTCACACACCATCAGGCTTCCAAGCAGCTCTCACGGAATCTCAGTTTTCACACTCTATGCTTAGTGCCCTTTGAGTGCCTTGGACTGAAATGAAGCTTGGTGAGCATCCCACACAAACGAATGCTCCACATGCGGGTTTCACATACCACCAACGCCACATCCTCAGGGAACTTCAGCGCCACAGCCATTTTCAGATAGCCCTCAATGCAAAGGCTCTAGACGCAAATATTGGTGTGAGAGCTAATTCAATCAAGGAAACACTGCATGTTGGTGAAGGGCATATTGAAGAAGGATCAGCCAAGTGGTTCTTGTGGGAGAACAACTCCATTTGGCTCACTAACTTCACACACTATCAGGCTTCCAAGCAGCTCTCAAGGAAACTCAGTTTTCACACTCTATGCTTAGTGCCTGTTGAGTGCCTAGGACTGAAATGAAGCTTGGTGAGCATCCCACACAAACGAATGCTCCACATGCGGGTTTCACATGCCACCAACTCCACATTCACAGGCAACTTCAGCGCCACAGCCATTTTCAGATAGCCCTCAATGCAGAGGCTCTAGACGCAAATGTTGGTGTGAGAGCTAATTCAATCAAGGAAACACTGCATGTTGGTGAAAGGGCATATTGAAGAAGGATCAGCCGAGTGGATGTTGTGGGAGAACAACTCCATTTGGCTCACTAACTTCACACACCATCAGGCTTCCAAGCAGCTCTCAAGGAATCTCAGTTTTCACACTCTATGCTTAGTGCCCGTTGAGTGCCTAGGACTGAAATGAAGCTTGGTGAGCATCCCACACAAACGAATGCTCCACATGCGGTTTCACATGCCACCAACTCCACATTCTCAGGCAACTTCAGCGCCACAGCCGTTTTCAGATAGCCCTCAATGCAGAGGTTCTAGACGCAATTATTGTTGTGAGAGCTAATTCAATCAAGGAAACACAGCCTGTTAGTGAAGGGCATATTGAAGAAGGATCAGCCGAGTGGTTCTTGTGGGAGAACAACTCCATTTGGCTCACTAACTTCACACACCATTAGGCTTCCAAGCAGCTCTCAAGGAAACTCAGTTTTCACACTCTATGCTTAGTGCCCTTTGAGTGCCTAGGACTGAAATGAAGCTTGGTGAGCATCACACACAAACGAATGCTCCACATGCGGGTTTCACATACCACCAACGCCACATCCTCAGGGCAACTTCAGCGCCACAGCCGTTTTCAGATAGCCCTCAATGCAAAGGCTCTAGACGCAAATATTTGTGTGAGAGCTAATTCAATCAAGGAAACACTGCATGTTGGTGAAGGGCATATTGAAGAAGGATCAGCCGAGTGGTTCTTGTGGGAGAACAAACTCCATTTGGCTCACTAACTTCACACACTATCAGGCTTCCAAGCAGCTCTCAAGGAAACTCAGTTTTCACACTCTATGCTTAGTGCCCTTTGAGTGCCTAGGACTGAAATGAAGCTTGGTGAGCATCCCACACAAACGAATGCTCCACATGCGGTTTCACATGCCACCAACTCCACATTCAGAGGCAACTTCAGCGCCACAGCCGTTTTCAGATAGGCCCTCAATGCAAAGGCTCTAGACGCAAATGTTGGTATGAGAGCTAATTCAATCAAGGAAACACTGCATGTTGGTGAAGGGCATATTGAAGAAGGATCAGCCGAGTGGTTCTTGTGGGAGAACAACTCCATTTGGCTCACTAACTTCACACACCATCAGGCTTCCAAGCAGCTCTCACGGAATCTCAGTTTTCACACTCTATGCTTAGTGCCCTTTGAGTGCCTAGGACTGAAATGAAGCTTGGTGAGCATCCCACACAAACGAATGCTCCACATGCGGGTTTCACATACCACCAACGCCACATCCTCAGGCAACTTCAGCGCCACAGCCGTTTTCAGATAGCCCTCAATGCAAAGGCTCTAGACGCAAATATTGGTGTGAGAGCTAATTCAATCAAGGAAACAGTGCATGTTGGTGAAGGGCATATTGAAGAAGGATCAGCCGAGTGGTTCTTGTGGGGAGAACAACTCCATTTGGCTCACTAACTTCACGCACTATCAGGCTTCCAAGCAGCTCTCAAGGAAACTCAGTTTTCACACTCTATGCTTAGTGCCCTTTGAGTGCCTAGGACTGAAATGAAGCTTGGTGAGCATCCCACACAAACGAATGCTCCACATGCGGGTTTCACATGCCACCAACTCCACATTCTCAGGCAACTTCAGCGCCACAGCCGTTTTCAGATAGCCCTCAATGCAAAGGCTCTAGACGCAAATATTGGTCTGAGAGCTAATTCAATCAAGGAAACACTGCATGTTGGTGAAGGGCATATTGAAGAAGGATCAGCCGAGTGGTTCTTGTGGGAGAACAACTCCATTTGGCTCACTAACTTCACACACCATCAGGCTTCCAAGCAGCTCTCAAGGAAACTCAGTTTTCACACTCTATGCTTAGTGCCCTTTGAGTGCATTATCTAGAACTGAACCTGGTAGAGCATCCCACACAAACGAATGCTCCACATGCGGGTTTCACATGCCACCAACTCCACATTCTCAGGCAACTTCAGTGCCACAGCCGTTTTCAGATAGCCCTCAATGCAAAGGCTCTAGACGCAAATATTGGTGTGAGAGCTAATTCAAACAAGGAAACACTGTATGTTGGTGCAGGGCATATTGAAGAAGGATCAGCCGAGTGGTTCTTGTGGGGAGAACAACTGCATTTGGCTCACTAACTTCACACACCATCAGGGCTTCCAAGCAGCTCTCAAGGAAACTCAGTTTTCACACTCTATGCTTAGTGCCCTTTGAGTGCATTATCTAGGAATGAACCTGGTAGAGCATCCACACAAACGAATGCTCCACATGCGGGTTTCACATGCCACCAACTCCACATTCTCAGGCAACTTCAGCGCCACAGCCGTTTTCAGATAGCCCTCAATGCAAAGGTTCTAGACGCAAAGATTGGTGTGAGAGCTAATTCAATCAAGGAAACACTGCATGTTGGTGAAGGGCATATTGAAGAAGGATCAGCCGAGTGGATGTTGTGGGAGAACAACTCCATTTGGCTCACTAACTTCACACACCATCAGGCTTCCAAGCAGCTCTCAAGGAACTCAGTTTTCACACTCTATGCTTAGTGCCCTTTTGAGTGCCTAGACTGAAATGAAACTTGTTGAGCATCCCCACACAAACGAATGCTCCACATGCGGTTTTCACATGCCACCAATTCCACATTCACAGGTAACTTCAGCGCCACAGCCGTTTTCAGATAGCCCCTCAATGCAAAGGCTCTAGACGCAAATGTTGGGTGTGAGAGCTAATTCAATCAAGGAAACAATGCATGTTGGTGAAGGGCATATTGAAGAAGGATCAGCCGAGTGGTTCTTGTGGGAGAACAACTCCATTTGGCTCACTAACTTCACACACCATCAGGATTCCAAGCAGCTCTCAAGGAATCTCAGTTTTCACACTCTATGCTTAGTGCCCTTTGAGTGCCTAGGGGACTGAAATGAAACTTGGTAGAGCATCCCAAACAAACGAATGCTCCAACATGCGGGTTTCACATGCCACCAACTCCACATTCTCAGGCAACTTCAGCGCCACAGCCGTTTTCAGATAGCCCTCAATGCAGAGGTTCTAGACGCAAATATTGGTGTGAGAGCTAATTCAATCAAGGGGAAACACAGCCTGTTAGTGAAGGGCATAATGAAGAAGGATCAGCCGAGTGGTTCTTGTGGGAGAACAACTCCATTTGGCTCACTAACTTCACACACCATCAGGCTTCCAAGCAGCTCTCAAGGAAACTCAGTTTTCACACTCTATGCTTAGTGCCCTTTGAGTGCCTAGGACTGAAATGAATCTTGGTGAGCATCCACACAAACGAATGCTCCACATGCGGGTTTCACATGCCACCTACTCCACATTCACAGGCAACTTCAGCGCCACAGCCGTTTTCAGATAGCCCTCAATGCAAAGGCTCTAGACGCAAATATTGGTGTGAGAGCTAATTCAATCAAGGAAACACTGTATGTTGGTGAAGGGCATATTGAAGAAGGATCAGCCGAGTGGTTCTTGTGGGAGAACAACTCCATTTGGCTCACTAACTTCACACACCATCAGGATTCCAAGCAACTCTCCAGGAAACTCAGTTTTCACACTCTATGCTTAGTGCCCTTTGAGTGCATTATCTAGGAACAAACTTGGTAGAGCATCCCACACAAACGAATGCTCCACATGCGGGTTTCACATGCCACCAACTCCACATTCACAGGCAACTTCAGCGCCACAGCCGTTTTCAGATAGCCCTCAATGCAAAGGCTCTAGACGCAAATATTGGTGTGAGAGCTAATTCAATCATGGAAACACTGCATGTTGGTGAAGGGCATATTGAAGAAGGATCAGCCGAGTGGTTCTTGTGGGAGAACAACTCCATTTGGCTCACTAACTTCACACACCATCAGGCTTCCAAGCAGCTCTCAAGGAAACTCAGTTTTCACACTCTATGCTTAGTGCCCTTTGAGTGCCTAGGACTGAAATGAAACTTGGTGAGCATCCCACACAAACGAATGCTCCACATGCGGGTTTCACATGCCACCAATTCCACATTCACAGGCAACTTGAGCGCCACAGCCGTTTTCAGATAGCCCTCAATGCAAAGGCTCTAGATGCAAATATTGGTGTGAGAGCTAATTCAATCAAGGAAACACTGCATGTTTTTGAAGGGCATATTGAAGAAGATCAGCCGAGTGGTTCTTGTGGAGAAACAACTCCATTTGGCTCACTAACTTCACACACCATCAGGCTTCCAAGCAGCTCTCAAGGAATCTCAGTTTTCACACTCTATGCTTAGTGCCCTTTGAGTGCCTAGGACTGAAATGAAACTTGGTAGAGCATCCCACACAAACCAATGCTCCACATGCGGGTTTCACATGCCACCAATTCCACATTCACAGGCAACTTCAGCGCCACAGCCGTTTTCAGATAGCCCTCAATGCAAAGGCTCTAGACGCAAATGTTGGTGTGAGAGCTAATTCAATCAAGGAAACACTGCATGTTGGTGAAGGGCATATTGAAGAAGGATCAGCCGAGTGGTTCTTGTGGGAGAACAACTCCATTTGGCTCACTAACTTCACACACCATCAGGCTTCCAAGCAGCTCTCAAGGAAACTCAGTTTTCACACTCTATGCTTAGTGCCCTTTGAGTGCCTAGGACTGAAATGAAACTTGGTAGAGCATCCCAACAAACGAATGCTCCACATGCGGGTTTCACATGCACCAACTCCACATTCTCAGGCAACTTCAGCGCCACAGCCGTTTTCAGATAGCCCTCAATGCAGAGGTTCTAGACGCAAATATTGGTGTGAGAGCTAATTCAATCAAGGAAACACAGCCTGTTAGTGAAGGGCATAATGAAGAAGGATCAGCCGAGTGGTTCTTGTGGGAGAACAACTCCATTTGGCTCACTAACTTCACACACCATCAGGCTTCCAAGCAGCTCTCAAGGAAACTCAGTTTTCACACTCTATGCTTAGTGCCCTTTGAGTGCCTAGGACTGAAATGAATCTTGGTGAGCATCCCACACAAACGAATGCTCCACATGCGGGTTTCACATGCCACCAACTCCACATTCACAGGCAACTTTAGCGCCACAGCCGTTTTCAGATAGCCCTCAATGCAATGGCTCTGGACGCAAATATTGGTGTGAGAGCTAATTCAATCAAGGAAACACTGCATGTTGGTGAAGGGCATATTGAAGAAGGATCAGCCGAGTGGTTCTTGTGGGAGAATAACTCCATTTGGCTCACTAACTTCACACACAATCAGGCTTCCAAGCAGCTCTCAGGAAACTCAGTTTCCACACTCTATGCTTAGTGCCCTTTGAGTGCATTATCTAGAAATGAACCTGGTAGAGCATTCCACACAAACGAATGCTCCACATGCGGGTTTCATATGCCACCAACTCCACACTCACAAGCAACTTCAGCGCCACAGCCGTTTTCAGATAGCCCTCAATGCAAAGGCTCTAGACGCAAATATTGGTGTGAGAGCTAATTCAATCAAGGAAACACTGCATGTTGGTGAAGGGCATATTGAAGAAGGATCAGCCGAGTGGTTCTTGTGGGAGAACAACTCCATTTGGCTCACTAACTTCACACACCATCAGGCTTCCAAGCAGCTCTCAAGGAAACTCAGTTTTCACACTCTATGCTTAGTGCCCTTTGAGTGCATTATCTAGGAATGAACCTGGTAGAGCATCCCACACAAACGAATGCTCCACATGCGGGTTTCACATGCCACCAACTCCACATTCTCAGGCAACTTCAGCGCCACAGCCGTTTTCAGATAGCCCTCAATGCAAAGGCTCTAGACGCAAATATTGGTGTGAGAGCTAATTCAATCAAGGAAACACTGCATGTTGGTGAAGGGCATATTGAAGAAGGATCAGCCGAGTGGTTCTTGTGGGAGAACAACTCCATTTGGCTCACTAACTTCACACACCATCAGGCTTCCAAGCAGCTCTCAAGGAAACTCAGTTTTCACACTCTATGCTTAGTGCCCTTTGAGTGCCTAGGACTGAAATGAAACTTGGTGAGGCATCCCACACAAACGAATGCTCCACATGCGGGTTTCACATGCCA
>NW_026696708.1:0-27704 GCF_030435755.1 Ochotona princeps | reverse complement strand
CACAAAGAGCACTAAGCATAGAGTGTGAAAACTGAGTTTCCTTGAGAGCTGCTTGGAAGCCTGATGGTGTGTGAAGTTAGTGAGCCAAATGGAGTTGTTCTCCCACAAGAACCACTCGGCTGATCCTTCTTCAATATGCCCTTCACCAACATGCAGTGTTTCCTTGATTGAATTAGCTCTCACACCAATATTTGCGTCTAGAGCCTTTGCATTGAGGGCTATCTGAAAACGGCTGTGGCGCTGAAGTTGCCTGTGAATGTGGAGTTGGTGGCATGTGAAACCCGCATGTGGAGCATTCGTTTGTGTGGGATGCTGACCAAGCTTCATTTCAGTCCTAGGCACACAAAGGGCACTAAGCATAGAGTGTGAAAACAGAGTTTCCTTGAGAGCTGCTTGGAAGCCTGATGGTGTGTGAAGTTAGTGAGCCAAATGGAGTTGTTCTCCCACAAGAACCACTCGGCTGATCCTTCTTCAATATGCCCTTCACCAACATGCAGTGTTTCCTTGATTGAATTAGCTCTCACACCAATATTTGCGTCTAGAGCCTTTGCATTGTGGGCTATCTGAAAATGGCTGTGGCGCTGAAGTTGCCTGTGAATGTGGAGTTGGTGGCATGTGAAACCTGCATGTGGAGCATTCGTTTGTGTGGGATGCTCTACCAGGTTCATTCCTAGATAATGCACTCAAAGGGCACTAAGCATAGAGTGTGAAAACTGAGTTTCCTTGAGAGCTGCTTGGAAGCCTGATGGTGTGTGAAGTTAGTGAGCCAAATGGAGTTGTTCTCCCACAAGAACCACTCGGCTGATCCTTCTTCAATATGCCCTTCTTCACCAACATGCAGTGTTTCCTTGATTGAATTAGCTCTCACACCAATATTTGCGTCTAGAGCCTTTGCATTGAGGGCTATCTGAAAACGGCTGTGGCGCTGAAGTTGCCTGTGAATGTGGAGTTGGTGGCATGTGAAACCCGCATGTGGAGCATTCGTTTGTGTGGGATGCTCTACCAGGTTCATTTCAGTCCTAGCCATACAAAGGGCACTAAGCATAGACTGTGAAAACTGAGTTTCCTTGAGAGCTGCTTGGAAGCCTGATGGTGTGTGAAGTTAGTGAGCCAAATGGAGTTGTTCTCCCACAAGAACCACTCGGCTGATCCTTCTTCAATATGCCCTTCACCCACATGCAGTGTTTCCTTGATTGAATTAGCTCTCACACCAATATTTGCGTCTAGAGCCTTTGCATTGAGGGCTATCTGAAAACGGCTGTGGCACTGAAGTTGCCTGTGAATGTGGAGTTGGTGGCATGTGAAACCCGCATGTGGAGTATTCGTTTGTGTGGGATGCTCTACCAGGTTCATTCCTAGATAATGCACTCAAAGGGCACTAAACATAGAGTGTGAAAACTGAGTTTCCTTGAGAGCTGCTTGGAAGCCTGAGGTGTGTGTGAAGTTAGTGAGCCAAATGGAGTTGTTCTCCCACAAGAACCACTCGGCTGATCCTTCTTCAATATGCCCTTCACCAACATGCAGTGTTTCCTTGATTGAATTAGCTCTCACACCAATATTTGCGTCTAGAGCCTTTGCATTGAGGGCTATCTGAAAACGGCTGTGGCGCTGAAGTTGCCTGTGAATGTGGAGTTGGTGGCATGTGAAACCCGCATGTGGAGCATTCGTTTGTGTGGGATGCTCTACCAGGTTCATTCCTAGATAATGCACTCAAAGAGCACTAAGCATAGAGTGTGAAAACTGAGTTTCCTTGAGAGCTGCTTGGAAGCCTGATGGTTTGTGAAGTTAGTGAGCCAAATGGAGTTGTTCTCCCACAAGAACCACTCGGCTGATCCTTCTTCAATATGCCCTTCACCAACATGCAGTGTTTCCTTGATTGAATTAGCTCTCACACCAATATTTGCGTCTAGAGCCTTTGCATTGAGGGCTATCTGCAAACGGCTGTGGCGCTGAAGTTGCCTGTGAATGTGGAGTTGGTGGCATGTGAAACCCGCATGTGGAGCATTCGTTTGTGTGGGATGCTGACCAAGCTTCATTTCAGTCCAAGGCACTCAAAGGGCACTAAGCATAGAGTGTGAAAACTGAGTTTCCTTGAGAGCTGCTTGGAAGCCTGATGGTGTGTGTGAAGTTAGTGAGCAAATGGAGTTGTTCTCCCACAAGAACCACTCGGCTGATCCTTCTTCAATATGCCCTTCACCAACATGCAGTGTTTCCTTGATTGAATTAGCTCTCACACCAATATTTGCGTCTAGAGCCTTTGCATTGAGGGCTATCTGAAAACGGCTGTGGCGCTGAAGTTGCCTGTGAATGTGGAGTTGGTGGCACGTGAAACCCGCATGTGAAGCATTCGTTTGTGTGGGATGCTCTACCAGGTTCATTCCTAGATAATGCACTCAAAGGGCACTAAGCATAGAGTGTGAAAACTGAGTTTCCTTGAGAGCTGCTTGGAAGCCTGATGGTGTGTGAAGTTAGTGAGCCAAATGGAGTTGTTCTCCCACAAGAACCACTCGGCTGATCCTTCTTCAATATGCCCTTCACCAACATGCAGTGTTTCCTTGATTGAATTAGCTCTCACACCAATATTTGCGTCTAGAGCCTTTGCATTGAGGGCTATCTGAAAACGGCTGTGGCGCTGAAGTTGCCTGTGAATGTGGAGTTGGTGGCATGTGAAACCCGCATGTGGAGCATTCGTTTATGTGGGATGCTCTCCAACCTTCATTTCAGTCCTAGCCACAAAGAGCACTAAGCATAGAGTGTGAAAACTGAGTTTCCTTGAGAGCTGCTTGGAAGCCTGATGGTGTGTGAAGTTAGTGAGCCAAATGGAGTTGTTCTCCCACAAGAACCACTCGGCTGATCCTTCTTCAATATGCCCTTCACCAACATGCAGTGTTTCCTTGATTGAATTAGCTCTCACACCAATATTTGCGTCTAGAGCCTTTGCATTGAGGGCTATCTGCAAACGGCTGTGGCGCTGAAGTTGCCTGTGAATGTGGAGTTGGTGGCATGTGAAACCCGCATGTGGAGCATTCGTTTGTGTGGGATGCTGACCAAGCTTCATTTCAGTCCTAGGCACACAAAGGGCACTAAGCATAGAGTGTGAAAACTGAGTTTCCTTGAGAGCTGCTTGGAAGCCTGATGGTGTGTGAAGTTAGTGAGCCAAATGGAGTTGTTCTCCCACAAGAACCACTCGGCTGATCCTTCTTCAATATGCCCTTCACCCACATGCAGTGTTTCCTTGATTGAATTAGCTCTCACACCAATATTTGCGTCTAGAGCCTTTGCATTGTGGGCTATCTGAAAATGGCTGTGGCGCTGAAGTTGCCTGTGAATGTGGAGTTGGTGGCATGTGAAACCTGCATGTGGAGCATTCGTTTGTGTGGGATGCTCTACCAGGTTCATTCCTAGATAATGCACTCAAAGGGCACTAAGCATAGAGTGTGAAAACTGAGTTTCCTTGAGAGCTGCTTGGAAGCCTGATGGTGTGTGAAGTTAGTGAGCCAAATGGAGTTGTTCTCCCACAAGAACCACTCGGCTGATCCTTCTTCAATATGCCCTTCTTCACCAACATGCAGTGTTTCCTTGATTGAATTAGCTCTCACACCAATATTTGCGTCTAGAGCCTTTGCATTGAGGGCTATCTGAAAACGGCTGTGGCGCTGAAGTTGCCTGTGAATGTGGAGTTGGTGGCATGTGAAACCCGCATGTGGAGCATTCGTTTGTGTGGGATGCTCTACCAGGTTCATTTCAGTCCTAGCCATACAAAGGGCACTAAGCATAGAGTGTGAAAACTGAGTTTCCTTGAGAGCTGCTTGGAAGCCTGATGGTGTGTGAAGTTAGTGAGCCAAATGGAGTTGTTCTCCCACAAGAACCACTCGGCTGATCCTTCTTCAATATGCCCTTCACCCACATGCAGTGTTTCCTTGATTGAATTAGCTCTCACACCAATATTTGCGTCTAGAGCCTTTGCATTGAGGGCTATCTGAAAACGGCTGTGGCACTGAAGTTGCCTGTGAATGTGGAGTTGGTGGCATGTGAAACCCGCATGTGGAGTATTCGTTTGTGTGGGATGCTCTACCAGGTTCATTCCTAGATAATGCACTCAAAGGGCACTAAACATAGAGTGTGAAAACTGAGTTTCCTTGAGAGCTGCTTGGAAGCCTGATGGTGTGTGAAGTTAGTGAGCCAAATGGAGTTGTTCTCCCACAAGAACCACTCGGCTGATCCTTCTTCAATATGCCCTTCACCAACATGCAGTGTTTCCTTGATTGAATTAGCTCTCACACCAATATTTGCGTCTAGAGCCTTTGCATTGAGGGCTATCTGAAAACGGCTGTGGCGCTGAAGTTGCCTGTGAATGTGGAGTTGGTGGCATGTGAAACCCGCATGTGGAGCATTCGTTTGTGTGGGATGCTCTACCAGGTTCATTTCAGTCCTAGCCATACAAAGGGCACTAAGCATAGAGTGTGAAAACTGAGTTTCCTTGAGAGCTGCTTGGAAGCCTGATGGTGTGTGAAGTTAGTGAGCCAAATGGAGTTGTTCTCCCACAAGAACCACTCGGCTGATCCTTCTTCAATATGCCCTTCACCCACATGCAGTGTTTCCTTGATTGAATTAGCTCTCACACCAATATTTGCGTCTAGAGCCTTTGCATTGTGGGCTATCTGAAAATGGCTGTGGCGCTGAAGTTGCCTGTGAATGTGGAGTTGGTGGCATGTGAAACCTGCATGTGGAGCATTCGTTTGTGTGGGATGCTCTACCAGGTTCATTCCTAGATAATGCACTCAAAGGGCACTAAGCATAGAGTGTGAAAACTGAGTTTCCTTGAGAGCTGCTTGGAAGCCTGATGGTGTGTGAAGTTAGTGAGCCAAATGGAGTTGTTCTCCCACAAGAACCACTCGGCTGATCCTTCTTCAATATGCCCTTCTTCACCAACATGCAGTGTTTCCTTGATTGAATTAGCTCTCACACCAATATTTGCGTCTAGAGCCTTTGCATTGAGGGCTATCTGAAAACGGCTGTGGCGCTGAAGTTGCCTGTGAATGTGGAGTTGGTGGCATGTGAAACCCGCATGTGGAGCATTCGTTTGTGTGGGATGCTCTACCAGGTTCATTTCAGTCCTAGCCATACAAAGGGCACTAAGCATAGAGTGTGAAAACTGAGTTTCCTTGAGAGCTGCTTGGAAGCCTGATGGTGTGTGAAGTTAGTGAGCCAAATGGAGTTGTTCTCCCACAAGAACCACTCGGCTGATCCTTCTTCAATATGCCCTTCACCCACATGCAGTGTTTCCTTGATTGAATTAGCTCTCACACCAATATTTGCGTCTAGAGCCTTTGCATTGAGGGCTATCTGAAAACGGCTGTGGCACTGAAGTTGCCTGTGAATGTGGAGTTGGTGGCATGTGAAACCCGCATGTGGAGTATTCGTTTGTGTGGGATGCTCTACCAGGTTCATTCCTAGATAATGCACTCAAAGGGCACTAAACATAGAGTGTGAAAACTGAGTTTCCTTGAGAGCTGCTTGGAAGCCTGATGGTGTGTGAAGTTAGTGAGCCAAATGGAGTTGTTCTCCCACAAGAACCACTCGGCTGATCCTTCTTCAATATGCCCTTCACCAACATGCAGTGTTTCCTTGATTGAATTAGCTCTCACACCAATATTTGCGTCTAGAGCCTTTGCATTGAGGGCTATCTGAAAACGGCTGTGGCGCTGAAGTTGCCTGTGAATGTGGAGTTGGTGGCATGTGAAACCCGCATGTGGAGCATTCGTTTGTGTGGGATGCTCTACCAGGTTCATTTCAGTCCTAGCCATACAAAGGGCACTAAGCATAGAGTGTGAAAACTGAGTTTCCTTGAGAGCTGCTTGGAAGCCTGATGGTGTGTGAAGTTAGTGAGCCAAATGGAGTTGTTCTCCCACAAGAACCACTCGGCTGATTCTTCTTCAATATGCCCTTCACCAACATGCAGTGTTTCCTTGATTGAATTAGCTCTCACACCAATATTTGCGTCTAGAGCCTTTGCATTGAGGGCTATCTGAAAACGGCTGTGGCGCTGAAGTTGCCTGTGAATGTGGAGTTGGTGGCATGTGAAACCCGCATGTGGAGCATTCGTTTGTGTGGGATGCTCTACCAGGTTCATTTCAGTCCTAGCCATACAAAGGGCACTAAGCATAGACTGTGAAAACTGAGTTTCCTTGAGAGCTGCTTGGAAGCCTGATGGTGTGTGAAGTTAGTGAGCCAAATGGAGTTGTTCTCCCACAAGAACCACTCGGCTGATCCTTCTTCAATATGCCCTTCACCCACATGCAGTGTTTCCTTGATTGAATTAGCTCTCACACCAATATTTGCGTCTAGAGCCTTTGCATTGAGGGCTATCTGAAAACGGCTGTGGCGCTGAAGTTGCCTGTGAATGTGGAGTTGGTGGCATGTGAAACCCGCATGTGGAGCATTCGTTTGTGTGGGATGCTCTACCAGGTTCATTTCAGTCCTAGCCATACAAAGGGCACTAAGCATAGACTGTGAAAACTGAGTTTCCTTGAGAGCTGCTTGGAAGCCTGATGGTGTGTGAAGTTAGTGAGCCAAATGGAGTTGTTCTCCCACAAGAACCACTTCGCTGATTCTTCTTCAATATGCCCTTCACCAACATGCAGTGTTTCCTTGATTGAATTAGCTCTCACACCAATATTTGCGTCTAAAGCCTTTGCATTGAGGGCTATCTGAAAACGGCTGTGGCGCTGAAGTTGCCTGTGAATGTGGAGTTGGTGGCATGTGAAACCCGCATGTGGAGCATTCGTTTGTGTGGGATGCTCTACCAGGTTCATTCCTAGATAATGCACTCAAAGGGCACTAAACATAGAGTGTGAAAACTGAGTTTCCTTGAGAGCTGCTTGGAAGCCTGATGGTGTGTGAAGTTAGTGAGCCAAATGGAGTTGTTCTCCCACAAGAACCACTCGGCTGATCCTTCTTCAATATGCCCTTCACCCACATGCAGTGTTTCCTTGATTGAATTAGCTCTCACACCAATATTTGCGTCTAGAGCCTTTGCATTGAGGGCTATCTGAAAACGGCTGTGGCGCTGAAGTTGCCTGTGAATGTGGAGTTGGTGGCATGTGAAACCCGCATGTGGAGTATTCGTTTGTGTGGGATGCTCTACCAGGTTCATTCCTAGATAATGCACTCAAAGGGCACTAAACATAGAGTGTGAAAACTGAGTTTCCTTGAGAGCTGCTTGGAAGCCTGATGGTGTGTGAAGTTAGTGAGCCAAATGGAGTTGTTCTCCCACAAGAACCACTCGGCTGATCCTTCTTCAATATGCCCTTCACCAACATGCAGTGTTTCCTTGATTGAATTAGCTCTCACACCAATATTTGCATCTAGAGCCTTTGCATTGAGGGCTATCTGAAAACGGCTGTGGCGCTGAAGTTGCCTGTGAATGTGGAGTTGGTGGCATGTGAAACCCGCATGTGGAGCATTCGTTTGTGTGGGATGCTCTACCAGGTTCATTTCAGTCCTAGCCGTACAAAGGGCACTAAGCATAGACTGTGAAAACTGAGTTTCCTTGAGAGCTGCTTGGAAGCCTGATGGTGTGTGAAGTTAGTGAGCCAAATGGAGTTGTTCTCCCACAAGAACCACTCGGCTGATTCTTCTTCAATATGCCCTTCACCAACATGCAGTGTTTCCTTGATTGAATTAGCTCTCACACCAATATTTGCGTCTAAAGCCTTTGCATTGAGGGCTATCTGAAAACGGCTGTGGCGCTGAAGTTGCCTGTGAATGTGGAGTTGGTGGCATGTGAAACCCGCATGTGGAGCATTCGTTTGTGTGGGATGCTCTACCAGGTTCATTCCTAGATAATGCACTCAAAGGGCACTAAACATAGAGTGTGAAAACTGAGTTTCCTTGAGAGCTGCTTGGAAGCCTGATGGTGTGTGAAGTTAGTGAGCCAAATGGAGTTGTTCTCCCACAAGAACCACTCGGCTGATCCTTCTTCAATATGCCCTTCACCAACATGCAGTGTTTCCTTGATTGAATTAGCTCTCACACCAATATTTGCGTCTAGAGCCTTTGCATTGAGGGCTATCTGAAAACGGCTGTGGCGCTGAAGTTGCCTGTGAATGTGGAGTTGGTGGCATGTGAAACCCGCATGTGGAGCATTCGTTTGTGTGGGATGCTCTACCAGGTTCATTCCTAGATAATGCACTCAAAGGGCACTAAACATAGAGTGTGAAAACTGAGTTTCCTTGATAGCTGCTTGGAAGCCTGATGGTGTGTGAAGTTAGTGAGCCAAATGGAGTAGTTCTCCCACAAGAACCACTCGGCTGATCCTTCTTCAATATGCCCTTGACCAACATGCAGTGTTTCCTTGATTGAATTAGCTCTCACACCAATATTTGCGTCTAGAGCCTTTGCATTGTGGGCTATCTGAAAACGGCTGTGGCGCTGAAGTTGCCTGTGAATGTGGAGTTGGTGGCATGTGAAACCCGCATGTGGAGCATTCGTTTGTGTGGGATGCTCTACCAGGTTCATTCCTAGATAATGCACTCAAAGGGCGCTAAGCATAGAGTGTGAAAACTGAGTTTCCTTGAGAGCTGCTTGGAAGCCTGATGGTGTGTGAAGTTAGTGAGCCAAATGGAGTTGTTCTCCCACAAGAACCACTCGGCTGATCCTTCTTCAATATGCCCTTCACCAACATGCAGTGTTTCCTTGATTGAATTAGCTCTCACACCAATATTTGCGTCTAGAGCCTTTGCATTGAGGGCTATCTGAAAACGGCTGTGGCGCTGAAGTTGCCTGTGAATGTGGAGTTGGTGGCATGTGAAACCCGCATGTGGAGCATTCGTTTGTGTGGGATGCTGACCAAGCTTCATTTCAGTCCTAGGCACACAAAGGGCACTAAGCATAGAGTGTGAAAACTGAGTTTCCTTGAGAGCTGCTTGGAAGCCTGATGGTGTGTGAAGTTAGTGAGCCAAATGGAGTTGTTCTCCCACAAGAACCACTCGGCTGATCCTTCTTCAATATGCCCTTCACCAACATGCAGTGTTTCCTTGATTGAATTAGCTCTCACACCAATATTGCGTCTAGAGCCTTTGCATTGAGGGCTATCTGAAAACGGCTGTGGCGCTGAAGTTGCCTGTGAATGTGGAGTTGGTGGCATGTGAAACCCGCATGTGGAGCATTCGTTTGTGTGGGATGCTCTACCAGGTTCATTCCTAGATAATTCACTCAAAGGGCACTAAACATAGAGTGTGAAAACTGAGTTTCCTTGAGAGCTGCTTGGAAGCCTGATGGTGTGTGAAGTTAGTGAGCCAAATGGAGTTGTTCTCCCACAAGAACCACTCGGCTGATCCTTCTTCAATATGCCCTTCACCAACATGCAGTGTTTCCTTGATTGAATTAGCTCTCACACCAATATTTGCGTCTAGAGCCTTTGCATTGTGGGCTATCTGAAAACGGCTGTGGCGCTGAAGTTGCCTGTGAATGTGGAGTTGGTGGCATGTGAAACCCGCATGTGGAGCATTCGTTTGTGTGGGATGCTCTACCAGGTTCATTCCTAGATAATGCACTCAAAGGGCGCTAAGCATAGAGTGTGAAAACTGAGTTTCCTTGAGAGCTGCTTGGAAGCCTGATGGTGTGTGAAGTTAGTGAGCCAAATGGAGTTGTTCTCCCACAAGAACCACTCGGCTGATCCTTCTTCAATATGCCCTTCACCAACATGCAGTGTTTCCTTGATTGAATTAGCTCTCACACCAATATTTGCGTCTAGAGCCTTTGCATTGAGGGCTATCTGAAAACGGCTGTGGCGCTGAAGTTGCCTGTGAATGTGGAGTTGGTGGCATGTGAAACCCGCATGTGGAGCATTCGTTTGTGTGGGATGCTCTACCAAGGCTTCATTCTAGTCCTATGCACTCAAAGGGCACTAAGCATAGAGTGTGAAAACTGAGTTTCCTTGAGAGCTGCTTGGAAGCCTGATGGTGTGTGAAGTTAGTGAGCCAAATGGAGTTGTTCTCCCACAAGAACCACTCGGCTGATCCTTCTTCAATATACCCTTCACCAACATGCAAGTGTTTCCTTGATTGAATTAGCTCTCACACCAATATTTGCGTCTAGAGCCTTTGCATTGAGGGCTATCTGAAAACGGCTGTGGCGCTGAAGTTGCCTGAGAATGTGGAGTTGGTGGCATGTGAAACCCGCATGTGGAGCATTCGTTTGTGTGGGATGCTCTACCAGGTTCATTCCTAGATAATGCACTCAAAGGGCACTAAGCATAGAGTGTGAAAACTGAGTTTCCTTGAGAGCTGCTTGGAAGCCTGATGGTGTGTGAAGTTAGTGAGCCAAATGGAGTTGTTCTCCCACAAGAACCACTCGGCTGATCCTTCTTCAATATGCCCTTCACCAACATGCAGTGTTTCCTTGATTGAATTAGCTCTCACACCAATATTTGCGTCTAGAGCCTTTGCATTGAGGGCTATCTGAAAATGGCTGTGGCGCTGAAGTTGCCTGTGAATGTGGAGTTGGTGGCATGTGAAACCCGCATGTGGAGCATTCGTTTGTGTGGGATGCTCTACCAGGTTCATTCCTAGATAATGTACTCAAAGTGCACTAAGCATAGAGTGTGAAAACTGAGTTTCCTTGAGAGCTGCTTGGAAGCCTGATGGTGTGTGAAGTTAGTGAGCCAAATGGAGTTGTTCTCCCACAAGAACCACTCGGCTGATCCTTCTTCAATATGCCCTTCACCAACATGCAGTGTTTCCTTGATTGAATTAGCTCTCACACCAATATTTGCGTCTAGAGCCTTTGCTTTGAGGGCTATCTGAAAACGGCTGTGGCGCTGAAGTTGCCTGTGAATGTGGAGTTGGTGGCATGTGAAACCCGCATGTGGAGCATTCTTTTGTGTGGGATGCTCTACCAGGTTCATTCCTAGATAATGCACTCAAAGGGCACTAAGCATAGAGTGTGAAAACTGAGTTTCCTTGAGAGCTGCTTGGAAGCCTGATGGTGTGTGAAGTTAGTGAGCCAAATGGAGTTGTTCTCCCACAAGAACCACTCGGCTGATCCTTCTTCAATATGCCCTTCACCAACATGCAGTGTTTCCTTGATTGAATTAGCTCTCACACCAATATTTGCGTCTAGAGCCTTTGCATTGAGGGCTATCTGAAAACGGCTGTGGCGCTGAAGTTGCCTGTGAATGTGGAGTTGGTGGCATGTGAAACCCGCATGTGGAGCATTCGTTTGTGTGGGATGCTCTACCAGGTTCATTCCTATTTAATGCACTCAAAGGGCACTAAGCATAGAGTGTGAAAACTGAGTTTCCTTGAGAGCTGCTTGGAAGCCTGATGGTGTGTGAAGTTAGTGAGCCAAATGGAGTTGTTCTCCCACAAGAACCACTCGGCTGATCCTTCTTCAATATGCCCTTCACCAACATGCAGTGTTTCCTTGATTGAATTAGCTCTCACACCAATATTTGCGTCTAGAGCCTTTGCATTGAGGGCTATCTGAAAACGGCTGTGGCGCTGAAGTTGCCTGTGAATGTGGAGTTGGTGGCATGTGAAACCCGCATGTGGAGCATTCGTTTGTGTGGGATGCTCTACCAGGTTCATTTCAGTCCTAGCCATACAAAGGGCACTAAGCATAGAGTGTGAAAACTGAGTTTCCTTGAGAGCTGCTTGGAAGCCTGATGGTGTGTGAACTTAGTGAGCCAAATGGAGTTGTTCTCCCACAAGAACCACTCGGCTGATCCTTCTTCAATATGCCCTTCACCAACATGCACTGTTTCCTTGACTGAATTAGCTCTCACACCAATATTTGCGTCTAGAGCCTTTGCATTGAGGGCTATCTGAAAACGGCTGTGGCGCTGAAGTTGCCTGTGAATGTGGAGTTGGTGGCATGTGAAACCCGCATGTGGAGCATTCGTTTGTGTGGGATGCTCTACCAGGTTCATTCCTAGATAATGCACTCAAAGGGCACTAAGCATAGAGTGTGAAAACTGAGTTTCCTTGAGAGCTGCTTGGAAGCCTGATGGTGTGTGAAGTTAGTGAGCCAAATGGAGTTGTTCTCCCACAAGAACCACTCGGCTGATCCTTCTTCAATATGCCCTTCACCAACATGCAGTGTTTCCTTGATTGAATTAGCTCTCACACCAATATTTGCGTCTAGAGCCTTTGCATTGAGGGCTATCTGAAAACGGCTGTGGCGCTGAAGTTGCCTGTGAATGTGGAGTTGGTGGCATGTGAAACCCGCATGTGGAGCATTCGTTTGTGTGGGATGCTCTACCAGGTTCATTCCTAGATAATGCACTCAAAGGGCACTAAGCATAGAGTGTGAAAACTGAGTTTCCTTGAGAGCTGCTTGGAAGCCTGATGGTGTGTGAAGTTAGTGAGCCAAATGGAGTTGTTCTCCCACAAGAACCACTCGGCTGATCCTTCTTCAATATGCCCTTCACCAACATGCAGTGTTTCCTTGATTGAATTAGCTCTCACACCAATATTTGCGTCTAGAGCCTTTGCATTGAGGGCTATCTGAAAACGGCTGTGGCGCTGAAGTTGCCTGTGAATGTGGAGTTGGTGGCATGTGAAACCCGCATGTGGAGCATTCGTTTGTGTGGGATGCTCTACCAGGTTCATTCCTATTTAATGCACTCAAAGGGCACTAAGCATAGAGTGTGAAAACTGAGTTTCCTTGAGAGCTGCTTGGAAGCCTGATGGTGTGTGAAGTTAGTGAGCCAAATGGAGTTGTTCTCCCACAAGAACCACTCGGCTGATCCTTCTTCAATATGCCCTTCACCAACATGCAGTGTTTCCTTGATTGAATTAGCTCTCACACCAATATTTGCGTCTAGAGCCTTTGCATTGAGGGCTATCTGAAAACGGCTGTGGCGCTGAAGTTGCCTGTGAATGTGGAGTTGGTGGCATGTGAAACCCGCATGTGGAGCATTCGTTTGTGTGGGATGCTCTACCAGGTTCATTCCTAGATAATGTACTCAAAGTGCACTAAGCATAGAGTGTGAAAAACTGAGTTTCCTTGAGAGCTGCTTGGAAGCCTGATGGTGTGTGAAGTTAGTGAGCCAAATGGAGTTGTTCTCCCACAAGAACCACTCGGCTGATCCTTCTTCAATATGCCCTTCACCAACATGCAGTGTTTCCTTGATTGAATTAGCTCTCACACCAATATTTGCGTCTAGAGCCTTTGCTTTGAGGGCTATCTGAAAACGGCTGTGGCGCTGAAGTTGCCTGTGAATGTGGAGTTGGTGGCATGTGAAACCCGCATGTGGAGCATTCTTTTGTGTGGGATGCTCTACCAGGTTCATTCCTAGATAATGCACTCAAAGGGCACTAAGCATAGAGTGTGAAAACTGAGTTTCCTTGAGAGCTGCTTGGAAGCCTGATGGTGTGTGAAGTTAGTGAGCCAAATGGAGTTGTTCTCCCACAAGAACCACTCGGCTGATCCTTCTTCAATATGCCCTTCACCAACATGCAGTGTTTCCTTGATTGAATTAGCTCTCACACCAATATTTGCGTCTAGAGCCTTTGCATTGAGGGCTATCTGAAAACGGCTGTGGCGCTGAAGTTGCCTGTGAATGTGGAGTTGGTGGCATGTGAAACCCGCATGTGGAGCATTCGTTTGTGTGGGATGCTCTACCAGGTTCATTCCTATTTAATGCACTCAAAGGGCACTAAGCATAGAGTGTGAAAACTGAGTTTCCTTGAGAGCTGCTTGGAAGCCTGATGGTGTGTGAAGTTAGTGAGCCAAATGGAGTTGTTCTCCCACAAGAACCACTCGGCTGATCCTTCTTCAATATGCCCTTCACCAACATGCAGTGTTTCCTTGATTGAATTAGCTCTCACACCAATATTTGCGTCTAGAGCCTTTGCATTGAGGGCTATCTGAAAACGGCTGTGGCGCTGAAGTTGCCTGTGAATGTGGAGTTGGTGGCATGTGAAACCCGCATGTGGAGCATTCGTTTGTGTGGGATGCTCTACCAGGTTCATTTCAGTCCTAGCCATACAAAGGGCACTAAGCATAGAGTGTGAAAACTGAGTTTCCTTGAGAGCTGCTTGGAAGCCTGATGGTGTGTGAACTTAGTGAGCCAAATGGAGTTGTTCTCCCACAAGAACCACTCGGCTGATCCTTCTTCAATATGCCCTTCACCAACATGCACTGTTTCCTTGACTGAATTAGCTCTCACACCAATATTTGCGTCTAGAGCCTTTGCATTGAGGGCTATCTGAAAACGGCTGTGGCGCTGAAGTTGCCTGTGAATGTGGAGTTGGTGGCATGTGAAACCCGCATGTGGAGCATTCGTTTGTGTGGGATGCTCTACCAGGTTCATTCCTAGATAATGCACTCAAAGGGCACTAAGCATAGAGTGTGAAAACTGAGTTTCCTTGAGAGCTGCTTGGAAGCCTGATGGTGTGTGAAGTTAGTGAGCCAAATGGAGTTGTTCTCCCACAAGAACCACTCGGCTGATCCTTCTTCAATATGCCCTTCACCAACATGCAGTGTTTCCTTGATTGAATTAGCTCTCACACCAATATTTGCGTCTAGAGCCTTTGCATTGAGGGCTATCTGAAAACGGCTGTGGCGCTGAAGTTGCCTGTGAATGTGGAGTTGGTGGCATGTGAAACCCGCATGTGGAGCATTCGTTTGTGTGGGATGCTCTACCAGGTTCATTCCTAGATAATGCACTCAAAGGGCACTAAGCATAGAGTGTGAAAACTGAGTTTCCTTGAGAGCTGCTTGGAAGCCTGATGGTGTGTGAAGTTAGTGAGCCAAATGGAGTTGTTCTCCCACAAGAACCACTCGGCTGATCCTTCTTCAATATGCCCTTCACCAACATGCAGTGTTTCCTTGATTGAATTAGCTCTCACACCAATATTTGCGTCTAGAGCCTTTGCATTGAGGGCTATCTGAAAACGGCTGTGGCGCTGAAGTTGCCTGTGAATGTGGAGTTGGTGGCATGTGAAACCCGCATGTGGAGCATTCGTTTGTGTGGGATGCTCTACCAGGTTCATTCCTAGATAATGCACTCAAAGGGCACTAAGCATAGAGTGTGAAAACTGAGTTTCCTTGAGAGCTGCTTGGAAGCCTGATGGTGTGTGAAGTTAGTGAGCCAAATGGAGTTGTTCTCCCACAAGAACCACTCGGCTGATCCTTCTTCAATATGCCCTTCACCAACATGCAGTGTTTCCTTGATTGAATTAGCTCTCACACCAATATTTGCGTCTAGAGCCTTTGCATTGAGGGCTATCTGAAAACGGCTGTGGCGCTGAAGTTGCCTGTGAATGTGGAGTTGGTGGCATGTGAAACCCGCATGTGGAGCATTCGTTTGTGTGGGATGCTCTACCAGGTTCATTCCTAGATAATGCACTCAAATGGCACTAAGCATAGAGTGTGAAAACTGAGTTTCCTTGAGAGCTGCTTGGAAGCCTGATGGTGTGTGAAGTTAGTGAGCCAAATGGAGTTGTTCTCCCACAAGAACCACTCGGCTGATCCTTCTTCAATATGCCCTTCACCAACATGCAGTGTTTCCTTGATTGAATTAGCTCTCACACCAATATTTGCGTCTAGAGCCTTTGCATTGAGGGCTATCTGAAAACGGCTGTGGCGCTGAAGTTGCCTGTGAATGTGGAGTTGGTGGCATGTGAAACCCGCATGTGGAGCATTCGTTTGTGTGGGATGCTCTACCAGGTTCATTCCTAGATAATGCACTCAAAGGGCACTAAGCATAGAGTGTGAAAACTGAGTTTCCTTGAGAGCTGCTTGGAAGCCTGATTGTGTGTGAAGTTAGTGAGCCAAATGGAGTTGTTCTCCCACAAGAACCACTCGGCTGATCCTTCTTCAATATGCCCTTCACCAACATGCACTGTTTCCTTGATTGAATTAGCTCTCACACCAATATTTGCGTCTAGAGCCTTTGCATTGAGGGCTATCTGAAAACGGCTGTGGCGCTGAAGTTGCCTGTGAATGTGGAGTTGGTGGCATGTGAAACCCGCATGTGGAGCATTCGTTTGTGTGGGATGCTCTACCAGGTTCATTTCAGTCCTAGCCATACAAAGGGCACTAAGCATAGAGTGTGAAAACTGAGTTTCCTTGAGAGCTGCTTGGAAGCCTGATGGTGTGTGAAGTTAGTGAGCCAAATGGAGTTGTTCTCCCACAAGAACCACTCGGCTGATCCTTCTTCAATATGCCCTTCACCAACATGCAGTGTTTCCTTGATTGAATTAGCTCTCACACCAATATTTGCGTCTAGAGCCTTTGCATTGAGGGCTATCTGAAAACGGCTGTGGCACTGAAGTTGCCTGTGAATGTGGAGTTGGTGGCATGTGAAACCCGCATGTGGAGCATTCGTTTGTGTGGGATGCTCTACCAGGTTCATTCCTAGATAATGCACTCAAAGGGCACTAAGCATAGAGTGTGAAAACTGAGTTTCCTTGAGAGCTGCTTGGAAGCCTGATGGTGTGTGAAGTTAGTGAGCCAAATGGAGTTGTTCTCCCACAAGAACCACTCGGCTGATCCTTCTTCAATATGCCCTTCACCAACATGCAGTGTTTCCTTGATTGAATTAGCTCTCACACCAATATTTGCGTCTAGAGCCTTTGCATTGAGGGCTATCTGAAAACGGCTGTGGCGCTGAAGTTGCCTGTGAATGTGGAGTTGGTGGCATGTGAAACCCGCATGTGGAGCATTCGTTTGTGTGGGATGCTCTACCAGGTTCATTTCAGTCCTAGCCATACAAAGGGCACTAAGCATAGAGTGTGAAAACTGAGTTTCCTTGAGAGCTGCTTGGAAGCCTGATGGTGTGTGAAGTTAGTGAGCCAAATGGAGTTGTTCTCCCACAAGAACCACTCGGCTGATCCTTCTTCAATATGCCCTTCACCAACATGCAGTGTTTCCTTGATTGAATTAGCTCTCACACCAATATTTGCGTCTAGAGCCTTTGCATTGAGGGCTATCTGAAAATGGCTGTGGCGCTGAAGTTGCCTGTGAATGTGGAGTTGGTGGCATGTGAAACCCGCATGTGGAGCATTCGTTTGTGTGGGATGCTCTATCAGGTTCATTCCTAGATAATGCACTCAAAGGGCACTAAGCATAGAGTGTGAAAACTGAGTTTCCTTGAGAGCTGCTTGGAAGCCTGATGGTGTGTGAAGTTAGTGAGCCAATGGAGTTGTTCTCCCACAAGAACCACTCGGCTGATCCTTCTTCAATATGCCCTTCACCAACATGCAGTGTTTCCCTGATTGAATTAGCTCTCACACCAATATTTGCGTCTAGAGCCTTTGCATTGAGGGCTATCTGAAAACGGCTGTGGCGCTGAAGTTGCCTGTGAATGTGGAGTTGGTGGCATGTGAAACCCGCATGTGGAGCATTCGTTTGTGTGGGATGCTCTACCAGGTTCATTCCTAGATAATGCACTCAAAGGGCACTAAGCATAGAGTGTGAAAACTGAGTTTCCTTGAGAGCTGCTTGGAAGCCTGATGGTGTGTGAAGTTAGTGAGCCAAATGGAGTTGTTCTCCCACAAGAACCACTCGGCTGATCCTTCTTCAATATGCCCTTCACCAACATGCAGTGTTTCCTTGATTGAATTAGCTCTCACACCAATATTTGCGTCTAGAGCCTTTGCATTGAGGGCTATCTGAAAACGGCTGTGGCGCTGAAGTTGCTTGTGAATGTGGAGTTGGTGGCATGTGAAACCCGCATGTGGAGCATTCGTTTGTGTGGGATGCTCTACCAGGTTCATTCCTAGTTAATGCACTCAAAGTGCACTAAACATAGAGTGTGAAAACTGAGTTTTCTTGAGAGTTGCTTGGAAGCCTGATGGTGTGTGAAGTTAGTGAGCCAAATGGAGTTGTTCTCCCACAAGAACCACTCGGCTGATCCTTCTTCAATATGCCCTTCACCAACATGCAGTGTTTCCTTGATTGAATTAGCTCTCACACCAATATTTGCATCTAGAGCCTTTGCTTTGAGGGCTATCTGAAAACGGCTGTGGCGCTGAAGTTGCCTGTGAATGTGGAGTTGGTGGCATGTGAAACCCGCATGTGGAGCATTCGTTTGTGTGGGATGCTCTACCAGGTTCATTCCTAGATAATGTACTCAAAGGGCACTAAGCATAGAGTGTGAAAACTGAGTTTCCTTGAGAGCTGCTTGGAAGCCTGATGGTGTGTGAAGTTAGTGAGCCAAATGGAGTTGTTCTCCCACAAGAACCACTCGGCTGATCCTTCTTCAATATGCCCTTCACCAACATGCAGTGTTTCCTTGATTGAATTAGCTCTCACACCAATATTTGCGTCTAGAGCCTTTGCATTGAGGGCTATCTGAAAACGGCTGTGGCGCTGAAGTTGCCTGTGAATGTGGAGTTGGTGGCATGTGAAACCCGCATGTGGAGCATTCGTTTGTGTGGGATGCTCTACCAGGTTCATTCCTAGATAATGCACTCAAAGGGCACTAAGCATAGAGTGTGAAAACTGAGTTTCCTTGAGAGCTGCTTGGAAACCTGATGGTGTGTGAAGTTAGTGAGCCAAATGGAGTTGTTCTCCCACAAGAACCACTCGGCTGATCCTTCTTCAATATACCCTTCACCAACATGCAGTGTTTCCTTGATTGAATTAGCTCTCACACCAATATTTGCGTCTAGAGCCTTTGCATTGAGGGCTATCTGAAAACGGCTGTGGCGCTGAAGTTGCCTGTGAATGTGGAGTTGGTGGCATGTGAAACCCGCATGTGGAGCATTCGTTTGTGTGGGATGCTCTACCAGGTTCATTCCTAGATAATGCACTCAAAGGGCACTAAGCATAGAGTGTGAAAACTGAGTTTCCTTGAGAGCTGCTTGGAAGCCTGATGGTGTGTGAAGTTAGTGAGCCAAATGGAGTTGTTCTCCCACAAGAACCACTCGGCTGATCCTTCTTCAATATGCCCTTCACCAACATGCAGTGTTTCCTTGATTGAATTAGCTCTCACACCAATATTTGCGTCTAGAGCCTTTGCATTGAGGGCTATCTGAAAATGGCTGTGGCGCTGAAGTTGCCTGTGAATGTGGAGTTGGTGGCATGTGAAACCCGCATGTGGAGCATTCGTTTGTGTGGGATGCTCTACCAGGTTCATTCCTAGATAATGTACTCAAAGTGCACTAAGCATAGAGTGTGAAAACTGAGTTTCCTTGAGAGCTGCTTGGAAGCCTGATGGTGTGTGAAGTTAGTGAGCCAAATGGAGTTGTTCTCCCACAAGAACCACTCGGCTGATCCTTCTTCAATATGCCCTTCACCAACATGCAGTGTTTCCTTGATTGAATTAGCTCTCACACCAATATTTGCGTCTAGAGCCTTTGCTTTGAGGGCTATCTGAAAACGGCTGTGGCGCTGAAGTTGCCTGTGAATGTGGAGTTGGTGGCATGTGAAACCCGCATGTGGAGCATTCTTTTGTGTGGGATGCTCTACCACGTTCATTCCTAGATAATGCACTCAAAGGGCACTAAGCTTAGAGTGTGAAAACTGAGTTTCCTTGAGAGCTGCTTGGAAGCCTGATGGTGTGTGAAGTTAGTGAGCCAAATGGAGTTGTTCTCCCACAAGAACCACTCGGCTGATCCTTCTTCAATATGCCCTTCACCAACATGCAGTGTTTCCTTGATTGAATTAGCTCTCACACCAATATTTGCGTCTAGAGCCTTTGCATTGAGGGCTATCTGAAAACGGCTGTGGCGCTGAAGTTGCCTGTGAATGTGGAGTTGGTGGCATGTGAAACCCGCATGTGGAGCATTCGTTTGTGTGGGATGCTCTACCAGGTTCATTCCTATTTAATGCACTCAAAGGGCACTAAGCATAGAGTGTGAAAACTGAGTTTCCTTGAGAGCTGCTTGGAAGCCTGATGGTGTGTGAAGTTAGTGAGCCAAATGGAGTTGTTCTCCCACAAGAACCACTCGGCTGATCCTTCTTCAATATGCCCTTCACCAACATGCAGTGTTTCCTTGATTGAATTAGCTCTCACACCAATATTTGCGTCTAGAGCCTTTGCATTGAGGGCTATCTGAAAACGGCTGTGGCGCTGAAGTTGCCTGTGAATGTGGAGTTGGTGGCATGTGAAACCCGCATGTGGAGCATTCGTTTGTGTGGGATGCTCTACCAGGTTCATTTCAGTCCTAGCCATACAAAGGGCACTAAGCATAGAGTGTGAAAACTGAGTTTCCTTGAGAGCTGCTTGGAAGCCTGATGGTGTGTGAAGTTAGTGAGCCAAATGGAGTTGTTCTCCCACAAGAACCACTCGGCTGATCCTTCTTCAATATGCCCTTCACCAACATGCAGTGTTTCCTTGACTGAATTAGCTCTCACACCAATATTTGCGTCTAGAGCCTTTGCATTGAGGGCTATCTGAAAACGGCTGTGGCGCTGAAGTTGCCTGTGAATGTGGAGTTGGTGGCATGTGAAACCCGCATGTGGAGCATTCGTTTGTGTGGGATGCTCTACCAGGTTCATTCCTAGATAATGCACTCAAAGGGCACTAAGCATAGAGTGTGAAAACTGAGTTTCCTTGAGAGCTGCTTGGAAGCCTGATGGTGTGTGAAGTTAGTGAGCCAAATGGAGTTGTTCTCCCACAAGAACCACTCGGCTGATCCTTCTTCAATATGCCCTTCACCAACATGCAGTGTTTCCTTGATTGAATTAGCTCTCACACCAATATTTGCGTCTAGAGCCTTTGCATTGAGGGCTATCTGAAAACGGCTGTGGCGCTGAAGTTGCCTGTGAATGTGGAGTTGGTGGCATGTGAAACCCGCATGTGGAGCATTCGTTTGTGTGGGATGCTCTACCAGGTTCATTCCTAGATAATGCACTCAAAGGGCACTAAGCATAGAGTGTGAAAACTGAGTTTCCTTGAGAGCTGCTTGGAAGCCTGATGGTGTGTGAAGTTAGTGAGCCAAATGGAGTTGTTCTCCCACAAGAACCACTCGGCTGATCCTTCTTCAATATGCCCTTCACCAACATGCAGTGTTTCCTTGATTGAATTAGCTCTCACACCAATATTTGCGTCTAGAGCCTTTGCATTGAGGGCTATCTGAAAACGGCTGTGGCGCTGAAGTTGCCTGTGAATGTGGAGTTGGTGGCATGTGAAACCCGCATGTGGAGCATTCGTTTGTGTGGGATGCTCTACCAGGTTCATTCCTATTTAATGCACTCAAAGGGCACTAAGCATAGAGTGTGAAAACTGAGTTTCCTTGAGAGCTGCTTGGAAGCCTGATGGTGTGTGAAGTTAGTGAGCCAAATGGAGTTGTTCTCCCACAAGAACCACTCGGCTGATCCTTCTTCAATATGCCCTTCACCAACATGCAGTGTTTCCTTGATTGAATTAGCTCTCACACCAATATTTGCGTCTAGAGCCTTTGCATTGAGGGCTATCTGAAAACGGCTGTGGCGCTGAAGTTGCCTGTGAATGTGGAGTTGGTGGCATGTGAAACCCGCATGTGGAGCATTCGTTTGTGTGGGATGCTCTACCAGGTTCATTCCTAGATAATGCACTCAAATGGCACTAAGCATAGAGTGTGAAAACTGAGTTTCCTTGAGAGCTGCTTGGAAGCCTGATGGTGTGTGAAGTTAGTGAGCCAAATGGAGTTGTTCTCCCACAAGAACCACTCGGCTGATCCTTCTTCAATATGCCCTTCACCAACATGCAGTGTTTCCTTGATTGAATTAGCTCTCACACCAATATTTGCGTCTAGAGCCTTTGCATTGAGGGCTATCTGAAAACGGCTGTGGCGCTGAAGTTGCCTGTGAATGTGGAGTTGGTGGCATGTGAAACCCGCATGTGGAGCATTCGTTTGTGTGGGATGCTCTACCAGGTTCATTCCTAGATAATGCACTCAAAGGGCACTAAGCATAGAGTGTGAAAACTGAGTTTCCTTGAGAGCTGCTTGGAAGCCTGATGGTGTGTGAAGTTAGTGAGCCAAATGGAGTTGTTCTCCCACAAGAACCACTCGGCTGATCCTTCTTCAATATGCCCTTCACCAACATGCACTGTTTCCTTGATTGAATTAGCTCTCACACCAATATTTGCGTCTAGAGCCTTTGCATTGAGGGCTATCTGAAAACGGCTGTGGCGCTGAAGTTGCCTGTGAATGTGGAGTTGGTGGCATGTGAAACCCGCATGTGGAGCATTCGTTTGTGTGGGATGCTGACCAAGCTTCATTTCAGTCCTAGGCATACAAAGGGCACTAAGCATAGAGTGTGAAAACTGAGTTTCCTTGAGAGCTGCTTGGAAGCCTGATGGTGTGTGAAGTTAGTGAGCCAAATGGAGTTGTTCTCCCACAAGAACCACTCGGCTGATCCTTCTTCAATATGCCCTTCACCAACATGCAGTGTTTCCTTGATTGAATTAGCTCTCACACCAATATTTGCGTCTAGAGCCTTTGCATTGAGGGCTATCTGAAAACGGCTGTGGCGCTGAAGTTGCCTGTGAATGTGGAGTTGGTGGCATGTGAAACCCGCATGTGGAGCATTCGTTTGTGTGGGATGCTCTACCTGGTTCATTCCTATTTAATGCACTCAAAGGGCACTAAGCATAGAGTGTGAAAACTGAGTTTCCTTGAGAGCTGCTTGGAAGCCTGATGGTGTGTGAAGTTAGTGAGCCAAATGGAGTTGTTCTCCCACAAGAACCACTCGGCTGATCCTTCTTCAATATGCCCTTCACCAACATGCAGTGTTTCCTTGATTGAATTAGCTCTCACACCAATATTTGCGTCTAGAGCCTTTGCATTGAGGGCTATCTGAAAACGGCTGTGGCGCTGAAGTTGCCTGTGAATGTGGAGTTGGTGGCATGTGAAACCCGCATGTGGAGCATTCGTTTGTGTGGGATGCTCTACCAGGTTCATTCCTAGATAATGCACTCAAAGGGCACTAAGCATAGAGTGTGAAAACTGAGTTTCCTTGAGAGCTGCTTGGAAGCCTGATGGTGTGTGAAGTTAGTGAGCCAAATGGAGTTGTTCTCCCACAAGAACCACTCGGCTGATCCTTCTTCAATATGCCCTTCACCAACATGCAGTGTTTCCTTGATTGAATTAGCTCTCACACCAATATTTGCGTCTAGAGCCTTTGCATTGAGGGCTATCTGAAAACGGCTGTGGCGCTGAAGTTGCCTGTGAATGTGGAGTTGGTGGCATGTGAAACCCGCATGTGGAGCATTCGTTTGTGTGGGATGCTCTACCAGGTTCATTCCTAGATAATGCACTCAAAGGGCACTAAGCATAGAGTGTGAAAACTGAGTTTCCTTGAGAGCTGCTTGGAAGCCTGATGGTGTGTGAAGTTAGTGAGCCAAATGGAGTTGTTCTCCCACAAGAACCACTCGGCTGATCCTTCTTCAATATGCCCTTCACCAACATGCACTGTTTCCTTGATTGAATTAGCTCTCACACCAATATTTGCGTCTAGAGCCTTTGCATTGAGGGCTATCTGAAAACGGCTGTGGCGCTGAAGTTGCCTGTGAATGTGGAGTTGGTGGCAAGTGAAACCCGCATGTGGAGCATTCGTTTGTGTGGGATGCTGACCAAGCTTCATTTCAGTCCTAGGCATACAAAGGGCACTAAGCATAGAGTGTGAAAACTGAGTTTCCTTGAGAGCTGCTTGGAAGCCTGATGGTGTGTGAAGTTAGTGAGCCAAATGGAGTTGTTCTCCCACAAGAACCACTCGGCTGATCCTTCTTCAATATGCCCTTCACCAACATGCAGTGTTTCCTTGATTGAATTAGCTCTCACACCAATATTTGCGTCTAGAGCCTTTGCATTGAGGGCTATCTGAAAACGGCTGTGGCGCTGAAGTTGCCTGTGAATGTGGAGTTGGTGGCATGTGAAACCCGCATGTGGAGCATTCGTTTGTGTGGGATGCTCTACCAGGTTCATTCCTATTTAATGCACTCAAAGGGCACTAAGCATAGAGTGTGAAAACTGAGTTTCCTTGAGAGCTGCTTGGAAGCCTGATGGTGTGTGAAGTTAGTGAGCCAAATGGAGTTGTTCTCCCACAAGAACCACTCGGCTGATCCTTCTTCAATATGCCCTTCACCAACATGCAGTGTTTCCTTGATTGAATTAGCTCTCACACCAATATTTGCGTCTAGAGCCTTTGCATTGAGGGCTATCTGAAAACGGCTGTGGCGCTGAAGTTGCCTGTGAATGTGGAGTTGGTGGCATGTGAAACCCGCATGTGGAGCATTCGTTTGTGTGGGATGCTCTACCAGGTTCATTTCAGTCCTAGCCATACAAAGGGCACTAAGCATAGAGTGTGAAAACTGAGTTTCCTTGAGAGCTGCTTGGAAGCCTGATGGTGTGTGAAGTTAGTGAGCCAAATGGAGTTGTTCTCCCACAAGAACCACTCGGCTGATCCTTCTTCAATATGCCCTTCACCAACATGCAGTGTTTCCTTGATTGAATTAGCTCTCACACCAATATTTGCGTCTAGAGCCTTTGCATTGAGGGCTATCTGAAAACGGCTGTGGCGCTGAAGTTGCCTGTGAATGTGGAGTTGGTGGCATGTGAAACCCGCATGTGGAGCATTCGTTTGTGTGGGATGCTCTACCAGGTTCATTCCTAGATAATGCACTCAAAGGGCACTAAGCATAGAGTGTGAAAACTGAGTTTCCTTGAGAGCTGCTTGGAAGCCTGATGGTGTGTGAAGTTAGTGAGCCAAATGGAGTTGTTCTCCCACAAGAACCACTCGGCTGATCCTTCTTCAATATGCCCTTCACCAACATGCAGTGTTTCCTTGATTGAATTAGCTCTCACACCAATATTTGCGTCTAGAGCCTTTGCATTGAGGGCTATCTGAAAACGGCTGTGGCGCTGAAGTTGCCTGTGAATGTGGAGTTGGTGGCATGTGAAACCCGCATGTGGAGCATTCGTTTGTGTGGGATGCTCTACCAGGTTCATTCCTAGATAATGCACTCAAAGGGCACTAAGCATAGAGTGTGAAAACTGAGTTTCCTTGAGAGCTGCTTGGAAGCCTGATGGTGTGTGAAGTTAGTGAGCCAAATGGAGTTGTTCTCCCACAAGAACCACTTGGCTGATCCTTCTTCAATATGCCCTTCACCAACATGCAGTGTTTCCTTGATTGAATTAGCTCTCACACCAATATTTGCGTCTATAGCCTTTGCATTGAGGGCTATCTGAAAACGGCTGTGGCGCTGAAGTTGCCTGTGAATGTGGAGTTGGTGGCATGTGAAACCCGCATGTGGAGCATTTGTTTGTGTGGGATGCTCTACCAGGTTCATTCCTAGATAATGCACTCAAATGGCACTAAGCATAGAGTGTGAAAACTGAGTTTCCTTGAGAGCTGCTTGGAAGCCTGATGGTGTGTGAAGTTAGTGAGCCAAATGGAGTTGTTCTCCCACAAGAACCACTTGGCTGATCCTTCTTCAATATGCCCTTCACCAACATGCAGTGTTTCCTTGATTGAATTAGCTCTCACACCAATATTTGCGTCTAGAGCCTTTGCATTGAGGGCTATCTGAAAACGGCTGTGGCGCTGAAGTTGCCTGTGAATGTGGAGTTGGTGGCATGTGAAACCCGCATGTGGAGCATTCGTTTGTGTGGGATGCTCTACCAGGTTCATTCCTAGATAATGCACTCAAAGGGCACTAAGCATAGAGTGTGAAAACTGAGTTTCCTTGAGAGCTGCTTGGAAGCCTGATGGTGTGTGAAGTTAGTGAGCCAAATGGAGTTGTTCTCCCACAAGAACCACTCGGCTGATCCTTCTTCAATATGCCCTTCACCAACATGCAGTGTTTCCTTGATTGAATTAGCTCTCACACCAATATTTGCGTCTATAGCCTTTGCATTGAGGGCTATCTGAAAACGGCTGTGGCGCTGAAGTTGCCTGTGAATGTGGAGTTGGTGGCATGTGAAACCCGCATGTGGAGCATTCGTTTGTGTGGGATGCTGACCAAGCTTCATTTCAGTCCTAGGCATACAAAGGGCACTAAGCATAGAGTGTGAAAACTGAGTTTCCTTGAGAGCTGCTTGGAAGCCTGATGGTGTGTGAAGTTAGTGAGCCAAATGGAGTTGTTCTCCCACAAGAACCACTCGGCTGATCCTTCTTCAATATGCCCTTCACCAACATGCAGTGTTTCCTTGATTGAATTAGCTCTCACACCAATATTTGCATCTAGAGCCTTTGCATTGAGGGCTATCTGAAAACGGCTGTGGCGCTGAAGTTGCCTGTGAATGTGGAGTTGGTGGCATGTGAAACCCGCATGTGGAGCATTCGTTTGTGTGGGATGCTCTACCAGGTTCATTCCTAGATAATGCACTCAAATGGCACTAAGCATAGAGTGTGAAAACTGAGTTTCCTTGAGAGCTGCTTGGAAGCCTGATGGTGTGTGAAGTTAGTGAGCCAAATGGAGTTGTTCTCCCACAAGAACCACTCGGCTGATCCTTCTTCAATATGCCCTTCACCAACATGCAGTGTTTCCTTGATTGAATTAGCTCTCACACCAATATTTGCGTCTAGAGCCTTTGCATTGAGGGCTATCTGAAAACGGCTGTGGCGCTGAAGTTGCCTGTGAATGTGGAGTTGGTGGCATGTGAAACCCGCATGTGGAGCATTCGTTTGTGTGGGATGCTCTACCAGGTTCATTTCAGTCCTAGCCATACAAAGGGCACTAAGCATAGAGTGTGAAAACTGAGTTTCCTTGAGAGCTGCTTGGAAGCCTGATGGTGTGTGAAGTTAGTGAGCCAAATGGAGTTGTTCTCCCACAAGAACCACTCGGCTGATCCTTCTTCAATATGCCCTTCACCAACATGCAGTGTTTCCTTGATTGAATTAGCTCTCACACCAATATTTGCGTCTAGAGCCTTTGCATTGAGGGCTATCTGAAAACGGCTGTGGCGCTGAAGTTGCCTGTGAATGTGGAGTTGGTGGCATGTGAAACCCGCATGTGGAGCATTCGTTTGTGTGGGATGCTCTACCAGGTTCATTCCTAGATAATGCACTCAAAGGGCACTAAGCATAGAGTGTGAAAACTGAGTTTCCTTGAGAGCTGCTTGGAAGCCTGATGGTGTGTGAAGTTAGTGAGCCAAATGGAGTTGTTCTCCCACAAGAACCACTCGGCTGATCCTTCTTCAATATGCCCTTCACCAACATGCAGTGTTTCCTTGATTGAATTAGCTCTCACACCAATATTTGCGTCTAGAGCCTTTGCATTGAGGGCTATCTGAAAACGGCTGTGGCGCTGAAGTTGCCTGTGAATGTGGAGTTGGTGGCATGTGAAACCCGCATGTGGAGCATTCGTTTGTGTGGGATGCTCTACCAGGTTCATTCCTAGATAATGCACTCAAATGGCACTAAGCATAGAGTGTGAAAACTGAGTTTCCTTGAGAGCTGCTTGGAAGCCTGATGGTGTGTGAAGTTAGTGAGCCAAATGGAGTTGTTCTCCCACAAGAACCACTCGGCTGATCCTTCTTCAATATGCCCTTCACCAACATGCAGTGTTTCCTTGATTGAATTAGCTCTCACACCAATATTTGCGTCTAGAGCCTTTGCATTGAGGGCTATCTGAAAACGGCTGTGGCGCTGAAGTTGCCTGTGAATGTGGAGTTGGTGGCATGTGAAACCCGCATGTGGAGCATTCGTTTGTGTGGGATGCTCTACCAGGTTCATTTCAGTCCTAGCCATACAAAGGGCACTAAGCATAGAGTGTGAAAACTGAGTTTCCTTGAGAGCTGCTTGGAAGCCTGATGGTGTGT